>NW_027110165.1:3171-5109 GCF_000696795.3 Halyomorpha halys
GATCTCACTTTTGAGGGGAATCGTAATTATATTGATGGAGTCAGGACTTATTTGAGTATGATGTTCATTGTATTATAATCTGAAGGACTCGAAGTCCATGATATATCTATTACTCCAGATGTCTCTTTCACCCTTAGTAAGAGATGAAGTAGAGGACACCAAGGAACGAATCGACGACATAAGGTGATAGGAAGAAGATGCCGGGTTAAACAGATAGCGCGTGAAACGGATTAGTGAAGGTGACTTTGTGTGTTTGTGCCTGCGGTGCCCCACCCCACATCAACACCCATAGAGGGTTGGGTTTCACTGCCTGTCTGACTTCACACCCATAATAGGGGACACTCCAACTGTCCCTTTGTACTCTTGAGGGGTATCGCACCCTCTTCTCCTGGAGTTGGGATTAAATTATAATTGTAAATAGCCACTGGATGGTACATAAGTGGAAACTTTGATTTGATTTAGCTTCTTTATTGTGTTAGCTAAAATCGTAGATGAGTGCGCTTGTATGGGTTAAATGTAACAACCAATTTTATGAAAATGTCCTTTTATTTTCTTGGCTATATCAAGTAGCAGGAAGCAGATTGGGTTTTGCCCAAGATCTGCACATGGAAAGTCCAAGAGCTCATATCCACAAAAAACAGTAAATACAGCTGTCGACTCCTTCTTTGATCTCGATTGTTCCTTCCTGAACTAAACACCATCTTGGTTTCGTCCTTTATACTGATAAGCTTTCTTAACAGTAGCGTGGTGCATAGAGTTAAGGGAACACTGTACCACGCTACTGTTATGAAGACTCTTTAGAGGCTTAATTAAAGTAACTGATAAAGTAGTCTTAATCTTTTTCTAGACATGTATTTATGTCTCTTTTAATGTTTTTGAGTAAAAATTCCTCCTTTCGTCGTCAAATTCTTAAAATATCATTAGATATTTTTAACAGGTCACTTCTCGCAATGTCCTCACATTGCTGAAGTTCAGAAGTTCAAGAATTCAGAATTCAACGGTAAGTTGCTTTAAAACCTGATCCCATCTCTCAGAAATTTCTTAGCTCAACCAAATAAACCACCTATACATCCTTACAATTTTATAATCTCGTATGTTTCTTTTTCTGATTAGAATGTGATCAGTAAGAGAGTGTAACAAAGATATAAAATAAAGAAAAGTATTATTTTGTTTTATTACAAATACTTTCTTATAACAATAATTATATTTCGTTTTGTTTTTAAAGAATAATCTTTTTTCTCTTTTTGAGATTCCGAGTAAAAAAAAAAATCAGGTATATCCCCATATAATTTATTTTTATTAATGAACCATTTTTTTTTTCTTTTCATTATAAACATTAACATTCCCTGAATAGTTCTTATTGATAAGTTGCTAAGATATAAAGTTTGGTAGTAGAATGTGGTATAGTCTTTTTAACGATTGAAGGGGCAAACAAAGTACTATAAGGCAATGTAGATTTATAGAGTTTATGTAGAACTCATACCAATTTTAACCATTTCATTTAATTTCTAGAATAAAGATTATATATGATTATAATATTATTTTTTATGTAACTTAAATAAAAGAGCAGTAAATTGCCAAGATACGAAACAAAGCAATAATGAATTGTTGAGCGAAAGTGATATCTAATTAAATATAAAATCTATCAAGGCGAAGAGGAAACTGCTTTGAAAAAAAAGGGAAAACATCGACCAATTTATCACAAGATGCGCGATATGATCCTAATGAGAATTCAAAGTTTCCATGCCTGTTTTTATCAAATACAATTTTTACCATCCTAATAATAAGGAATAATCCATGATATATATAAAAAACGCCATAGAATTAATGGAAAATAAAAAATGATAATTTGAAACAATTTCTACGTGTACCTTTTCTTACAATGGGTATGGAAATGAGAGGTGAATATTATGTGAAGTGTTAACGAAAACAGATTAA
>NW_027110165.1:7649-8112 GCF_000696795.3 Halyomorpha halys
GGGCGCCATCGAGTGGATGTATGTAGACAAAGATTGGTGGTACTGCCATCGAACCATTGGGTTCGTCAAGCCTTTGCTATTATTACTTACTATAACTCTCCCCAGAATTCATTTCTATAGAAGTTTAAATTATCGAGTCAAGGTTAAATGGAGCTAAAAAGTTCTTAAAAGAAATTTTTTTTTAAAAACCATTTGAAGGTTTTTTTTTAGTAGATCAATAGATCCCAAAATGGGTGCCGCGTCACTCTGGTCTCAAAGTTGTTTCGGTATTTTCAGCCATAATTATGACAAATTAATTGTTATTTATATAAAAAAAATACAATAAAACATTTAAAGCGGATATAAAAAATAAAAGTTTTCTTATAAATACTATTAAAAAAGTGTACTAAATGATTTAAAAAAACAAGTAATTGCTATTTCATTACCAGCAATATTAAGTATTTTCATAATTTTAGACCGATTT
>NW_027110165.1:8707-9103 GCF_000696795.3 Halyomorpha halys
ATTTATCTTAAAATTGTGATAGCATCTACATTTACAAGTAAGGCTAGAATGTCAAAGTATGATAAATAAAATTCATTTAAGGTGAAAGTAAATTTAATAAATTTACTAAAATAATCTGCTCTACTTTGAAAGTCGAGTTACTAAAATGTGCAACTGAAGCTTCTGTTTTTGAGGATGGTATGGAAGCCGAAACGTAGAATTTTTTTTTCAAAATTTTAATTGGTGAACTAATTTTGCCTTTAAATTCTAGAAATATTATTTATTACAGATCGAAATATTTTTTTATTTATAAATTTGTTCAATAAACGTTTTGACTCTTTAAATATTTTTACTCATGCTGACCTACTCAGAAACTCAGACCCCCAGGATTTTGCCCCACCTGTTTCTACGGAAAGC
>NW_027110166.1:0-2960 GCF_000696795.3 Halyomorpha halys
ATAGTTATTTTTGAAAAGAAAAAAAAATCTCCTCTATTTCTGTTAAATATTTTCTATTTCTTATTCCAATCGGTCCAACAATCATTAAACTAATTCTACACAACAAATGACCATAATATAAGGATATTATGTTGTGACACATAATATAGTATTATGATTACTACTTTAATTATCCTTATATTCATTTGATTATCAACAATTTTATTTTGACCCAGTGTTATAGCAAAATATTTAATTAATATTTAGCAATATGTTGTTATTGTTATTGTTGTTATTACATCATTGTTTTAATTTATTGCTTTTTTATTTTGCAGAACCTAGAATTGGATCTACTACTATGATACTTGCTGCTAGCCCAAAACAATCTACAAATGAGACGGAATTTCTAAAAAATAAGACACCACGAATTTCACTTACGGTTGTTGTTCAGTACTACAAAAGGGATGAGCTTCATGTCCTGAGTCAAGTTAGTGAACCTAATTTATAAATATACTATTAAGTCTATATAAATCTATGTTAATGTTTTATAGTAGTATTTATTAATTGAGCTTACTTGTTGATTTCAGAATTATAGTTTATCTCTGAATTCACCCAACATTGGAAAAGTTACATTTAGTGCAATCAACTTTTCTAATTAAAAAGTATTTTTACCTTTTAAGTAACTAATTGGATCTTATTTGTTGCAGTTGCTGAGACCTGCTACCGAAAAGAAATCTTACCCGTCGATGCTAGAAACCTGGAGAGAACTCTCGTACTACAAAGGGTGTGTAGAAGAGCTGTGACTTCCCGACGCACTTGCTAGCGGAAGATTCCTCTTTTAAGCTCTTGTCAATTTTTATTTAAACCTTTAAAGAATATTTTTTTAATACATAATCGTTTTCATAAAGTGTGTCTCATTCAATATTTTTCTATTTTTTTTATTCTTTATATTCTTAAACATTATCGTTGGTAGAACTTGATTCTTTTATTTACGACTCATTTACTGATTTTTTATTAAATACTTAGGATTTTAGTAACTTTGTGTGTGGTATTTGATAAAGGGATTATGCATTAGGTAAAAACTATGAGCTTATAAAAATGTATTATAACGCCAACTTTACAAATAATTTTATTGCACAATAAATTTATAAATTTAGTTGTTAATTAGGTTGTACGGTTTTATAATTGGTTTTACTTGTAAACATTAATATGAAATATAATAATTAGTTTTGTTAGGTGCAAGATTTTTTTTTTAATGAATATTTATTTTAGCTACTGTGTGCAATGGTTGGCCCAAGAAGTTAATTTGAGATGAGCGAAGAGTACCAAGGACAAAGTCATTAACTAACTATTAAAAGGCTTCTTCAAATAAAATTTTATATGGTTAGTACTTCTAAAAGTGAAACAAACATAAAAAATAAAAACTCTAAACTTACCTAAAACATCTCGATAAACCTAGAGAATTTTGAGAAAAAAATATTTTTAAAATCTAACTAAACACTGCTATTTCCAGATCTGCACTGATGTACTTTCCAATAATTATTATAGTTTAATATTCATAATATTAGTTTATGGATCAACATATAAATACACAAACAGACTCAGACTCGACAGAGTTCAAGTAACTAAATTATTTGAATCAACAAACCTAGTGAGTCCCATCACCAACAAACTGACACAAAATACAAACTACCCTTTTTCAAATTTCAAATTTCCTCAGCCCCTCTTAAAATGCTTTACCAGAATGCAGAAAAAGATGCTACTTTCAACCCGTTTCCATCATGTCATCAACCCAACGCACCCATGTGGCTTAGAAGAAAAAAAACGAAATAAGAATTTATAAACTATTTTAATAACAAAGGATTATTTACAGCGTTAAAAGTACATATAATAATTTTTTAAATAAATAGTTGTAGCTTAAACTTAGCAATGCTGTATGTGTGTAAATGCATACGAGCGTACCCATAAATCTGAAACATGGATATCTATTTTATTAAATTTTTAAGTAAATAAAATTGCCTTTTAAATTAAACAACTCATTGAGAATTGTGCTTTTTAGTTATAAAATAAATAAATTTCTTTATTTCCACATTGAAGATTGTACCCTACACTTGTAATACAAGAGCTAGGATGAAAAAAGTTATTTATTTCATGCTGATTTTTTATTAGTTTTGTGAAAATCATGTATAATTACTAGTTAAATTGATGAGTCTGCCAACTATAGTTAGGAGGAATAAAAAATAGCAGCTGTTGACAAAATTAAAAAAAAAAATTACATTTTTCATTTGGAGCTCCATATCTTCAAAACTACCTATAACACTAAAAACTCCAAGAGAAAAAGATTTAAAGCAGAGTAAATTTGCTAAAATATGAGCCCTAATATTTACGTTCAATAGTTCTCGAGGTATAACTTTTTAAAAAGCAACATTTCTTAAAAATGTACTGAAAGATCAGTAGTTAGTTAATTTATTTTGAGAAATCTATATCTCAGGAACTATGTGACGTACAGATGTCTATTAGCACTCAAATTAAAGCTAGTTTAATGCACTGTAAAATAGTTTATTGCGTTTATCTTCCTAGAAGTAGTAGTTTTCATGATATTTTCTGAAGTTTATCTCAGGAACCATAAGACGTACATATGTCTGCCAACACTCAAAGTAAAGGAAATTTAACTTACTATAAAGTAGTTTTTGATACTTATCTTCCTAGAAGTAGTAGTTTTCATGATATTTTCTGAAGTTTAACTGCATCTATATACAAATAATGATTGCTATGATATTTGAATGTATCGAAAAACTCTACAGGGCTCGTGGTATAAATTAAATTTTTAAATAAAAAATAAATTAAATAATAAAATAAACGTTTAATGTACCTTCAATAATAATTATTATTATAGCAATTCGATAGATAAGATGTTTAATTTTGTACGTCAACAAATCACAATGAATAACTATTTAAACGTAAGACAAAAGTTTCGCTAT
>NW_027110167.1:0-430 GCF_000696795.3 Halyomorpha halys
CTACTTTCCCGATAGGAATTTCCCATACAAACCTTCGTATTTTCCTATCGCGAAGAAACGGTGAAGATTTGAATATTGTTTCATCCTTCCACAATAATACCGCATCCAACTGATTAAACAGATTCTGTTTAATATAGGAATTCTAACCACAATGTGACTTGTGGAGGTACGAAGTGCCCCTTCGAGTCATGAATCCAAACATATTAATCGATACTGGTTGATCTTTTTAATGCGTTGTTTAGTTTAATTGCAGCCTCAAGGTCGACAAGTATGCAAAATATAGATCGGGAATTAGGATGCTAAAGGAGGACATTCCTATTACATCACCTTCCGGGGTTCCACGATAACATTATAAACCCAACGAGCTGCGATCAGCTCCGCCGAGGAAACACCTAAGCCTTCGTTAGTAAGTGACTTGAAATATTTATCA
>NW_027110167.1:845-1550 GCF_000696795.3 Halyomorpha halys
TTTAATATAGGAATTCTAACCACAATGTGACTTGTGGAGGTACGAAGTGCCCCTTCGAGTCATGAACTCATGTTTAACCAGTCATAACGACAAATTTCAACCAATCCTTAAGCAATGTGACTTTTTACTAAAGGCATACAGGTCTTTACAAGACTAATTTGTGAAGGGGGAGATTTTGTACCTCTTCATAGACCATAAAGATAAGAGAACGTCTGCTTCAAAATGAGGGGGAAATATGAGAAATAAGCCACGAAACTACCAATATTCAATTAAATGATTCATGATACGACCTCAATTATTTCTACTCGGTCTCTTGTTCTAGTTTACACCGGAAATAGCTACGATAAGGAGGAAATGAAGGCAAACCTAAATCTCTCTGGTTTAGGAAATAACAAATAGACGCTCATTGCAACATCATTTGGTTTTTAAGCTAATATATAAATAATGATTGAATCTAAGCTTATATTTAAATAATGATTGTACTCTTAGATGCGTAAGTTGAACTTTATTTATATTGGAAATATTAAAATTAACAAAATCGTATTTATGTGCAAAAAGAAAAAATATTAAAATTTTATTAGTTGTAAGAAGTTAAAAATTAAAAATGCATGTCCTCTTGATAACGATAAAACATCATTAAATTCACAAGTCATTTGTGGACAAAATATTAGGTTTTTAATCAAAGTATTTCAGTTTTGCACAAAT
>NW_027110167.1:5385-5645 GCF_000696795.3 Halyomorpha halys
GTTTTGGGAGTTTTCAGGAATGTCTGATATATAATATCTTTTTCCAAGTACATTTGAGTACTTCTAGCGTCCTCTTTGGATCAAATGAGTGATCGCAATATTTTCACAATCAGCATGACCCAAAATACGAATGATCGTTGTTCCGGTTAACCTACGGCAACCGAAAGGTTGAATTGGAGGGGGCACCAACAAACATCATGGCATAATAGCCTACTGCATATAGTGGAATAAATTATTAATAAGTAAAAAGCCTGTTTTGT
>NW_027110168.1:0-981 GCF_000696795.3 Halyomorpha halys
GGCTCAATTAGTGACTCCATTTTAAATCGATATTCCATGCATCTCATATCAATAATATAGGATCAAAGGAAATAATTATTTTAATATATATTTTTATAATATTTGATTCTATTTTTTTTAGGTTTGTTGGATGAAGATGAGACTGATAGGAGTGCGGTGAGTTGTGGGAAAATTTCCATTGTATTTTAATCAATTAATTCTCTTGGGAACCATCATAATTTCTCTTTCAATCTTTTTTTTCCATTATCATTATATTTAGGCTCAGATTATCAAAGAATCTTTTTGAACCAATTACAGTCAATAGATCTTACAAAAATGTTTATAGGTTTAATTACTCTATAGTAATTAGCAGTCTTGTAGTCGGTATTTAAAAAGTTGACTGATGAATACCTAGTTAGAACTTATTAGAGAGGTTCATATTACCAAATCATAATAGAATATTACATAGTCCTACATTTGAATATTCTTTATTATAATAGCAATGTAATATTCTGTAGTTTAAATGCATATCCTAGTAATTAGCTATAATTCAGTCAAACCTAGAATAGCTTAAATTTTATTGTGAACTCCAAAAATGTATCCGTTATTAATTATATGATCTTAGGATTCAATTTCACTTGTCAATAAATATTAAAAATAACCATAAATTTGTATGCCAAAAGAGTTTAAATTACAAATTAATTTTGTTATATTATTATTAGTATTAAAATAAAATCAATTACAAATTTATTTAATTTTTGAAAAATAAAATATTTATTAAACTTTACTCCAGGGCAGTTTGAGAATCTGACTGTAGTTTCACTGCTGCGACAGATACTAACATCTGTCGCATCAGACCTGATAGTGCTACTTTACTGCCATGATAGTAAAAGTTGTCATAATGTGCTACGTAGTGTCTTACATTCTACACTATGGCAGTTGCTGCTGTGGCTGTAAAGTGTTAATATCTAAATGTTTAAAATGTTAGTAGCTTCACTGCTG
>NW_027110169.1:0-1679 GCF_000696795.3 Halyomorpha halys
TCATTGTATCTTATCTTTGTATTTTTATTCTTATCATTGTATCATTTTGTATCTTTTTAGCCCTGATGAAGCCCTGCAAAGTGGGGCGAAACGTCGGAAAATAAATAGTTGTAAACTATTTTTGTTTCATTTTTGACCGCAACCCTGACCATATTCTTATATATCAATGCTTACGGTCAACTACATATACATATATTTACACTTTCACCTCCTTTCTTGACTCATCCCCAATTTAAAATATGAGAATGGACACAAATTGAAGTCTTTACTCCAAAAAGGAGTTAGCTCCAATTTGTCCAGTTTTGAGAAAACAAAAACAACCGTTTAAAAAAGCCAAATTTCAAGTTATGTAAAAATATTGTTGTGGCTTACTTTCAATTATGAGTTTTACATATTCCAACAGTATATAATCCTACTTCTTTAGTACAAGATAGTGTTCTATCTTGATAGTGTTCTATAACTCTCAACAGCAATAGAATAGAGCTCCTTCTTGCAGCAGACCCTTCAAATATATTTTAGAATATTCACATAAATGATTTTCTACAACATTCTCTGAACGACCCAAAACCATTCAAATAATCGAGTTAGAACCCTTTTTTCAGATTCAGCAGCCAAATATTTTTTTTTATAATGATTAATTGAACATATTATTGCAAAAACTGTTGATTCAATTTGTTTTTATCTCAAGATTTAGAAATTTTGGAAATGTATATTTTTGAACATTGTTTTAATTTTATACGAGGAGAAGATGGTTTGGAGGTGCGGTCAAAAAATATAACACAAATAAATTGAAGTAAATTATTTAGTCGTGCCAACGTTTCGGCTAGAGTTTCTAGCCTTCACCAGGGCTAAGAACAGAACAAGGTAACAACCAATGAATACAGAAAATATAAACATAATGACATAAAGTAAATAATGGTAAAGAATGGAATTAGTAAAATAAAGTGATGAAAGAAGTAGAAAATCAAATATATACATAGGTAATTGAATAAGTAGGTAAAATAACATAATTAAGGAAATAAAATCAAAATGAATTTATATAATGTAAAGAAATATGAATATATTAGTTTATTAATAATTTAAAAATTAAAATTATGGAAAGAAAAATAAAAGTGAAAGAAAGAAAATATATGTAACAAATGAAATGTGTAACCATAATATTAGATAAAGAGGCAAAATGTAAATAAAGTTTAACAAAAGAAATGAATAAAAAAAATTTTAAAAACAATAATAATACATGGTGAACATAACCGATAAAGAGGGTAAGGAAAATTGAGAGAAGGAGAAGGGGGAAATAAAGATAGAGGAAAAAAAGAGAATAACACATAAAACGAACCTGTTAGCTTGAAATCTTACCGCCAAGTGGCTTCTCCGCCACCAGCGTCCAGACTCCGAATTAAAAAATACGTTACAGAGATGAAAAAGTGTTTTTTGAAGAGGAAACGTTACAAGTGGGTAAAAAATAAAAAGTAAAAAGTAGAAAATATTTAAAATATTTAGAAGAGGAAAGCATGTGAGAGGGTGACGACAAATGGTTCTAAAAAATGTTAAAAATATATTGTTAATGAATCAAAATGCATCCATGTGACCTTCACTCTCCGCCGAAGCTTCTGCCCACCTGTTACTCTTAACAATATACCTCTTCCCAGATCCGACACAGTGCGATACCTCGGATTCAC
>NW_027110169.1:3113-3620 GCF_000696795.3 Halyomorpha halys
TTAGTATGTATGAGATCATTTATCAATATTACCTATTGACCACAACTGTGTGGCAGATTGTAATATCTATCAATAAATAAATCTATCAATTTCAACAAAAAAAAAATATATATATATTAATGTTACAAGGATGACGTAGTTGACGAAGATGAGAAAGTGTTATGAGTATTTAACAACATTTAAAAAGAGGAAACGTCATAAGAGGATGACTACAAATGTGTAAAACGGTGCTAAAAAAAAGTTTAAACGGTGAAACAATACGTTAAAAAGTGGGCGGAAAAATATAATAAAAATTACTTTGTTAATAAATTAACTATTTGCGAATATGTTAATGATAAGTTGTACTTATCGGTTTTTAAATTGGCCGAAAAAGGTTTTAATTGGATATAGAGGCTTTCAGAGATGAGCCTTTTGTCAAAAGGCAATGTTCTGTTCTTAGCCCTGATGAAGGCTAGAAATTCTAGCCGAAACGTTGGCACGATTAAATAAGTTACTTCACCCCCCCCC
>NW_027110170.1:0-4725 GCF_000696795.3 Halyomorpha halys
GAGTTATGATGAGTCAGAACTCAAGAGTTAAAAAAAAAGGAAAATAATGGCACGAAATGAGACACGGAAGCTCAACTAAGATACTGATTTCACAGTATTCACAATTTCCCCATCCGCCTCCGCCGTGTCCATAAAGTTCCTACGTCATCCTTGTAGGCCAAAGAGGACCTCGAAAGGTGAAAACCCCGTAGTGGTATGTATGGAGTGATTATATGCGGCTATCGCCCTTACCATTGTCTCATCCGGCTTCAGCCCTTTGTCCGCATGATATACCCGCAAATGGTCGCTCAGAGTGCTATGCAGTCGTTCTATACCCCCTCTACTTTTAGGATGACCTGGGGTGTTAATATGCCACTCCACCTCTAAAGTCTTCATCTCTCCCCTAGTCGTGGCATTATCGAATTCCCGACCCCCGTCGGAGGAAATCCGCTTTGGGACACAATAAAATTGGAACCATGTTCTCAGTGCGACTATTACTGCCTCCGCTGTCCTATCTCGAGCCAGATGGGCCATGGCCACTTTGATAAAGAGGTCGATGACGGTTAGTTTACCACCAGTTTACCAACCAGTTTACCAATTAAATACCTTTATATTTAAAAAATGTTGTTACTATTAATTATATAATATAATAAGGGGTGGTATATTGGGTTATATAATAGTATATAAACTACATAGAGAGACTAACTATTTATTTACAATTTATTACTATGGTTGTAATGATTCAAATAAATGGTTGCCATAAAATATAGATTATTACATCATTACTTATTGTATACTTTATACTTATAGCTGCTGATGCCGTGGGATGTAGTTCCATAGGTGTCATCATCAGGGATGTCCAGGTCTCGTGCCCTTCTCACGACTTCGTCTGGTCGAAGTGCATCTTGCCCCTCCTCGCTAGTCCTATCTCGTCTAAGTCTTCCTGTTCACTCCCACTTCCCTTTTGGGGCGTTACCTTATTTTTGAATCTCATTCCTCATTGGCCGTAGGTGACAGAACGCTCCCGAGGTAGGCGTTCTCCCCCAAGTCCTGAGAGGGGGTGGTAAAGTTTGACATGTTCAGGATGGGCCTGCAGCTGCTTAATTTGATTCTGGTCCCTCGTCAAAACCTATCGTTTTTGTTGTTACACTTAAGTATTAGTAGATCTAATAAGGTAATGTGGGTGGCAAACTAAACACAGATATGTATATATCCAGGAACGCAGTAAAAGGTTCCTCGAAAGGCTCCTACCTGAAATGGTATAGGGACAGATGGCGAAAAACCTTAATAAACGACATATTGTTGTAGTAATGGCTAATACCTCGATACATAGCACTATAACGGCATTAGTGCCCTCTCCTTTTGCCGTATCCCAATAGTCCACGTAATCCAAAAAAAAAATCTCGAACGGAGCAAACTCGGTGACGGAATGTATGGAGTGGTTGTAAGTGATGATTGCCCGTTGCCTCAACCGGTTCGAGCCCCTTTTCCAGCTGGTACACTCGTAGGTGGTCACTAAGGGTACGATGGACGCGATCTATACCACCCTTACTTTTAGGGTGACCTGGAGTATTGAAGACCCTCCGTTACCTACAAGACTTTCATCTCTGCTCTAATTCCTGCATTGCCAAACTTGTCCGTTGTCAGATAAGATTTTTTTTTCCTAGCCCCAATATAAATTATATTATTCAATTACAACTATATACATTTAGACATTTCTTCTTTTACAGATGTAGTGATCCATTTTAAGGACAGGTTATAGATATTATATTTTTGAATTTATATAAGTGCTTAATAGAGGAGGAGCTGGGGCGCCCTTCGGGGCGCATATAAGTTACGGCCTGAGTCAGCTGTTACTTCGATGTCAGCTGACTGAGGGGATCAGCTGATTGTAGGATATATGTAGAGGAGTGCTGAGATGAATAAAACAGTCTTTCAGTTGCAACCGGGAGTGTCATTACTTGTTCCTTATTCCTTTTCTTGAGTTTTCGAACTTGATAACACTTAACAGGTGCCAAAATCCGGGATCATTGGATACCGGAACAATTTTTAGTCTCAAGAAAAAATGTTGTTTCTTCTTTTTTCTTTATTCTCTCTGATTTATGGCAGGTAACGGAATAGTGAGAACAGCAGTTCTAAACATTGAGGGTCAGAACTTACCAACTTACCAGAACCAACCTCTAGCGGCTGACAACCAACCTGTAGCTGCAGTCAACCAGGAGATGGAACCATTACAGAAGTCTCTTTAGCGGGAGCTCATGCCACGACGCTGGAATGGATCAAAGTCCGCACAGCAACCGCCCAGGACATAAGAAAGGCAATTTCTGATTTTGAAAGATTTACCGGGAAGACGGGGGAGTTAAGTCATTTTCTAACAGGGGGTGATCGACTGATTGGTCGAATAGAAGGAAACCTGCTCGACAGTGAGGATGCTGAGGGTTTAAGGGCAGTAGTCGTCTTTAGGGAGAAAATAAGTATTCCTAATAAAATTAAAGTGGATGAGGAGACACACTGAAGCGTTACCAAGGCAAGATTGAAGAAGGCATTTGGAGGAGGACGGTGATCCCAGTAGAAGACATATTTATGATGTTTAGAAAGGCGAAGAAACCGTCTGACAGTCTGATGGACAATATGCCTCATAACTCCTGGCAAGCTACAACAGAATCGCCGATAAACTTAGGGAAATGATGGAGACAATTCAGATACAGGTTCAGAATTCAGATGGCAAACGAGCTAGGGCAGAAGGAGGGAACGCCGAGAGAACGCTCCTTCGTAGAGTGTGCTCAGGAACTTATAAACACAAACGCCCGGGAACATGAATACAAAATGGATGTTGAAGAACCCAGGACGGAAGAGGATTTTGTACAATCAGCTAAGGTCAAATCCGCCGCCCCTCAGAAGAACAGAGTACAAAATATTAGTCGGGAGGAAACGCTCAGCAGGGACAGAAAATTAGGAGAAGCAAAACCAAGAACCAGCAGCCGCCGAGAAGACCACTAATGTCATGGTTGCGCCAAGAAGGGCACCTGGTGGCCCAGTGTCCTCGAACTCGGTGTTTCGAGTTTGGAAATTAAGGCGTCCCATAAATGTATTGAAGAAGGAGTATGGACGAAGGCGAGCCAATGTAATGTCAATGCCCAACAAGTACCGAGGAAACGCCTTCGGCAGAGAATGAGTGGACCGTCAAGCGAGTTGGAGGAAGCTTCAGGAGTTTCTGAAACTGAAGATGAAGGGGATGAACAAAGGAGAGGAGGCCGGTCTACCTATAAACCGAGTAAACGGGGGAGCTTGAGGAGATTATCTACATCAAGAAGTACCAAATTATTTGGGAAGTCATAGATCCACATTCGTGTCGTCCCAAGATCTTTTTGGGATGCGGGGGCATTGACGGGACTACTGTGATACTTTACCGAGAAAGAATGAAATGGCCTTGCAAAAGTTGTGTGCCGAAGTCAGGAAGAGAATTCACAACGAAAAAAGTAGAAGAGTGGCACGACATACTTTAAATGTCCGAGACCTGGCGGGTAAAATAAATATTGGGACGGTGAATATATAGGAAAGTGAGGGCTAACAGAGGGAAAGAGCTGCAGAGTTATGAGGACCCATTCAGAGTGATTGTCATTAGAGAACATAAGATTGTTACAATAGAAAGTTTCAAAGAACCTAAAAACAGGAGAACTGTCCAATTTGAACAGTTGAAACTTGAAACCGGCAATTACAATAAAGAGTGTCGTCATATCACATTAGACTACCATAAATGGTAGAATTTTTCATTCAGAAACTAACTAAAACAAAATAACCGTTTTAGTTTGTTTCTGAATTTTTAATGAATAAATTTCAAAATATTTTTTGTAAATATAATCTTTTTCATGTTATTGAAGGAGGATTTCTTTTTTTTTATATTTATGTATGTGTATTTTTTACCGTGTTATTGATATTTGTATTTTTCTTTTGTATAGGATTGAGTTTAAAAGGACTGTATGCCTATTGTTTACTGGCTATAGTTTATTTTAAATGGTTTTCAATTTTTTAAAAATTTTAATTCTATGTATGTATACGGTCTGCATACAATAACAACTGACAGGCCGTATCAGCTGTTTCGAACAGCTGATTGATAGGTATATAAACTGGACTGAATAAAACCATTTTATTTCTGGAACCCCTGAGAGTCATTTCATACCCTTTCCATTTTTTGTTCACTATTTTCTCTCGACGATACTAAAATTACATATAATATGAAGTAAGATAACTGAATAATTTACTTAAACGTTTTTACTTTTGAGAAATGAGTATTGGACGTTTATGAATACGTTTATCAAAAAGATTCTTTAAGTGATTAAAGGGCTCAAACTCTACTTAAGCGTGGATCCAGCTATAAAGATTACAGTCATGTATGCATAAGTGCTGTTGATCACTTTCATATGTTTTCTTAGTGGGCACCATGCCCTAGCCGCAACGCTCAATGACCCCGGATTTTCTGAAGATAACGATATAAGTCTGTCTAGCTGGTTGGATCATGGAACCCAAGTTGAAGCTGGTAATAAAATTACTATTTTTCTCTTTTTAATTTGATTTGTACAGAGGATCTTTATTTGACACCATGAATGTGACACCAGGAAGATTTATAGATTATTATATATTAATGTTTTCAAGGCTATCCCATAGAGATAGGATTGACTATAACAATATTTAGTAAAAAAAAAATTGATAACAAATATGGCGAAATATTAATTCGTTTATATATAT
>NW_027110171.1:0-808 GCF_000696795.3 Halyomorpha halys
TATATAAGTAATTGATAATATAAACGAAATCGAACATATCTTAGTATAATTTTGGGCTCTTGTACTACCAGTTTGACTTTGTAAGCTATTTGGTTTATGTTGACTGAATTTATTTTCTGATATCTGAAAGTGCGGTGTCTTCCCATTTGATGAATATCCCGTTGAAGGAGGAAGTCCTGGAATTAAAACTTAAAAGGCGCAGAACTAATGAGGTCCTTTCAAATTGAAAGGAAGTACCTACCTCAATGAAGGTGCTAGCAGGATAAAAAGAACCTACGAAAACAACTAGGAATAGAAAAAAATTTATAAAAAGTAAATATTTAAAAATAAATAAATTAGAAGTATTTCTTTCTCATTGGGCATGAAAATGGCTCGTCGAAAATAAATTTTTTTTTTAGTTTAATACTGCTCAGTGTCAGTTTTTCTAGAAAAACTCTTAATTTTGGTTTACATAATCACATTTCAAGAGTTAATCTTATAACACTAACGATTCTGAGAATCGATTTATACATTCAGTATGACTAAATGGATAAATAAATTATAACTTTTTGACACTAAACCTAATCATGAGAGACAATAACTTACAACTTCCTCAATCTCTTAATAGCTTAAAAATTAATAAATAATTAGACGAAATCTCATTACGTCAATTAAGAAGATATTGATGAGGCACTGTAATTACTTTAAGTCTCAAGGAAGACACTAATTATGAAAACAAAATTATCTTGAGGAATGGAATTTTTATTGAATAATACAAAAGCATATTTTTACTTTCACTTACCTTTATATCACACACACATATTTATAT
>NW_027110171.1:3283-3817 GCF_000696795.3 Halyomorpha halys
ACACCCTATACATATATCGATCTATCTATATACGGATCAATAATAACTCTTTTTTATTTTTTTGGCTCAAGTCCTCCATTGAGGACGTATACAGTCCCAGAGTGGGAATGTCATGGTTCATTTCTTCTTTCATAATGACCCGCCCAGGTGGGAATCGAACCCACAACCTTCTGAACCAAGTGCTCTGGGACAAATAATTACTCTTCTTCAACTTCTTCCCTCTATAAGGTAAACATATTTTCGGATCTTGTTTTCTCTCCTTGCCGAGTTCTCCTTCATTGAGAATAAATGAATAGAGGCGTTGATTTGTTGCGCAATGGTTTGCTTCAATTAGGTCTGGAGTCAATTTAATTAGCCGTTCCTAAATTAGAACTGGGGGGGGGGCGGTGGTCCTCGGTCGATATACCTTCTCTCCTCTCTTAGGGCATGTACTGTACTCTCAATTAGGGCATGTATATAGTTCTATAATATCAATTAAGGCATGTATATAAGCAATGCTATACTATCAATTATGGCATGTATATAGTACTGGAA
>NW_027110171.1:3867-4839 GCF_000696795.3 Halyomorpha halys
ATTCTCCATTTAACAGACCTAGTAACAGACTCTCAACCATTTTATATGTTATATCGTTTTAACATGGTAAAAGATGGAAATATTTCTCCATTTAACATAAGTTTTTTTCATTTAACACGTTAAAGTAAAGATCATGAATACCCCATATATATTGTTAACAAATGGTTGCAGGGCTTTGCGGTGCTTCGTCATGGCGATCTTGATTAAAACAAAGATGACAAATGAAAAGTCATCCTTGTTTCAAGAGAGTCATAATTTAAAATCTTTGTACCATGTTTCCATGCAGCGCTGACGAAGCCCAACAAAGTGGGTCGAAACGTTGGATAACATTAGTTTTTTTATTTCTTTATTGACCGTCACCCAGACTTCCTATAATATACTTTATATGGTCATCTATCTTCTTTCAATATTATTATTTTTTTATTTTGTTAATTATATTCTTATCTATGTGTATGATATTTGTAGAATTGTTACTTTCTTTTTTTTTTTTTGTATAAAATTTTACATTCTGTCTGTTTATATTCTATTTATTTTATCATATTTTACAATATTTATATTTTGTTCTCATCTAGTGCTACTAAGTGGGGCATGTGGTGTTTTAAGGTCTTTATGGATTATTTTATTTGTAACAAAGTAAGGAGAATTGAGGATTTTGGATTGTAAGGATTGGATTTAAAGACCTATTTTGTTTTATATTGGTTATTATTAAACTTGGAGAATATATCAGGTGTAATCACTAAGGTATTTAAATATGAAGTGAAAGAGGGATACTCTTGGTCAGCTGTGTGAGTATTACGGGTAAGCTTTACTAATTTAAATTTTCTGATTTTGTTCATGAACCGGTTGCAGAAGACACTTATTATAATCGATCTATATCTATATATAGGGTTTTTTTTTTAAGCCCGATAGAACTTGAAATTGTAAAAAATAACACAAAAAATTAAATTGTAATCAAAATTTTTTTTTTATTCG
>NW_027110172.1:0-1051 GCF_000696795.3 Halyomorpha halys
CAAAAGGAAAAAAAACACAAACTACAAGCAAGTAACCTAACACAACAAACAAAATGGTGACGATCTCAGCTGGTCTGTTTCGTGACGACATTCTCTATTTAACAGACCCAGTAACAGACTCAAGAAGTGACCTAATGCAAAAATATTATAGTTCGGGTGGCGTTCAATAAAGGTATCAAAATAGTAAAAGAAAACTATTTGTTGTAAACCAACGTTTTTCCCCACTTAGCAGGGCTTCGCCAGGGCCGTCAGAATGAAGCACTGAGAACGACTCAATTATTCATTTTCGAGAACGTATCACTTTAGCCGTTCTCGGTGCTCAATTCTGACAGCCCTGAAGAAGCCCTGCAAAGTTTGGTTTCCAATAAATAGTTTCCTTTTACTATTGATTGTAAAACCATCTAATTCCTCTCATATCCAATCCTTAAAGTCCAAAATACTTCGTACAATCCTTAATTCTGCTTACTTTGTCACAAATTGAATCAGGACCATAATATTCCATAAGTTGCCGATTTGGCCAAATACCAATCCTTCTATGAAAAACTTCTCAACCACTAATTCATCTTTTTTTCTAACCTGGCTTCTCCTTCGTTACCTGGTAATCCTCCTAGTCGTGTGAAAAGAAGATTGCTTCAAAATCTTCTCCTCTAGAATTCATGTTATTGGAGTACTATTGATAGATAGATTCTTCACATGCTTGTACCTAGTCATTTTATCACTTACAGAAAATTTACTGGTTGTATATACTTTTATACAATAAATATTAATTGTAGCAGCAGAAGCAGCGTGGCTACGCGCCAGGCTACCAACCCAAAGGTTGTCATATCAAATCCCGGTCCCACCCGGACTTTTTTCTAGCATAAAATAATGCAAAACTCACTCACAACCTCCTTCCAGGCATTTGTGAGGCCAGTTAGCCAATGGGTGGCCTTCACAAAAAAATAGGCGAGTGACTAACCCATCGTACGAAAAAACCACGTCAAGAAAATCGCGATGTATTAGGAAATACATCGCGAGAGGACTTAGGGCTCCATGGTCTATTGCCCACATA
>NW_027110172.1:4395-5056 GCF_000696795.3 Halyomorpha halys
TAGATTTGTTGTGCCCTTTGGTGAAGTTTATAGAGCCCTAAACCACTGCTAAGTTTGGTGTACATTGGTTGAGTTGTTTTCATGTTGTTTAGTTTTTTTAAAAGAAATCAAAGAATGTAGAGCAAAAATTTTGGACTAAAGATTTTATTTTCCGATTTTTTTTCAAAAAATTGTATTTAAGGGTTTCTTGAGGTGCTGAAAACGAATATCAACTTTGTTTCACTCCTAAAAAATCTTTTACCACACTTTCATATGTCAATCGGTCTCAAATGTTTCAATATAGAACTAACGCAGTAAATAGGTCCCTCTTTTTTCGAATAATAGGAAAAAGATATTAATGATTTCTTGAAATGCTAAAAACGATATCATCGCATATATTGGTTCAATTTATGTTACTAAATCATAATAATCAAGTATACGTATATGTTTAATTTAACTAAATACAATAAATCATTAAATCTATATACATCTTCAAATGTAACAATAGCGAAGCATTGCCGGTGAACTAGTATATATAAAAGGGAATAGTTGAATCTTTGTCTACAATCAACTTTTGAATTACTAGGTCCACTAACGCCTGTTGAACAGATTCGATACTTAGGACTCCATCTTGACAAGAGACTTACTTGGAATCCACACACAAGACTGAAACGACAAGAAA
>NW_027110173.1:0-20189 GCF_000696795.3 Halyomorpha halys
TTTTTCCTTATTCTATTTTTTGACATTGTGCTTTCGCCAATACTTAACTTATATATATATATATTTTAAAAAAATATTCCTCTGGAGTACCACGAATTTGGTTTATTTAAAATAATTAACCACCTCACCTTTTAATTAATAATTTAAAAAAACTACTAATTTAAAAGCTGCGAAAGGATTTGATAATTAACTTGAAGGAGAAAAGAGGAAAAATACTTTTTCAAAGGTAACCACCGAAAATAATAGTATTACTGTAAATAATGCCGTTGGAAAGCCAATGATTTTAGAAAAAATTAGAGTGTATCACATAAAGTCGTAGAAGGTAATAGAGAATCAAATAAAATGCGCAAGTAAAGATGAGTTTAAAAACAAGTTTTCCCATTAAACTAGGGAACACGGCGTTTTTCTGTTTCGCCAGTCTGATTAATATTTGCATGACGTCGTAGATATTAAAGAGTCAGTTTATTTTATGTTTTGTTTCTTAATTTCTCTAAACCTATACATGAGCATTTTTTGTTGACAGGATGACAAATTCCATAAAATCATCCTCAGTATCTTCAATATTGATTCTATAACTATTCGCATTGAATAAATTGCTAAGAATAGAATGAAAATATTAAATTTTACATTTAATTCACCTGTCATGGAATATATAGTAAGGGATACAATTGGGATCGTGAAAAATTCCAACTTCGAATTTTTGACGAAAATGCACATTCTGAGGTCCATCGAGTCCGAATAACCAAATGTGGTTCTCTAAATTACCTTTAATTTGGTTTAATGAAAAAAAAGTAAACAGTTATCCTTTTTAGCAATATTAATCGATGAATAAATAAAAATATCTAAAAATTTAATTAATAACTAAAGGATAAAAAGGGCAAAATAGAAACAACCGTTTCGAACAGGAAAAGCCGAGACCACCCGATATTTCTCGATTACACTACTTGTTTAACTATTGTTGTTTGAGGAAGGTGGCCCTTCTTCCCATTTGAATATGAATTCTAGATACTTCCATCTGGTGGTTGCTATATAAAGCATGCTTTTGTAGCCAATTTAGCCTCTAAAACAGACAGGAAACAGTTTATATCACAGGGCCACACCATTTTTAGAAATGGAATGTGGAACAACCTCAAGATGAGTGAATAAACTACACTCCAGTCAGGTGACATAACGGAGGCAGAATGAGGCAAAAAAGCGAACAAAAGAGTGCACCATCAAAATCTTAACATTTCATAATTCATTAAGATTATTAAAAAATCTCAAGTAAACCACAACATCTATTATTATATGTAACACCATTTATTATCTCATATAACCCCATTATAATCCATAATAAAAATTAAGTACTAAGTTTATTGTACAACCTTTTGGCCAATAACCATACGTCTTATAATTCAATCCAGGCTTATCTCTCTATACAACCATGCAAATCTATTAAATACAGTCCACTCCTTTTATTACACCACCAGCAATACCATTAAATTACAATTAATTGAGGTAATATCTGAATTAAGCAATTATATTCTTGGCAAGAATAAAATTTATGTTTATTATTCCGACCTCGAGAAACTCTAAAATACAAGTTTTTTTAGTAACGGAAAAATAATAATGATTTGTCATCATATTTTTTTTTTCTAAAATCTTTCACTAAAATCAATAAACTTTGTACGACTCGCACCGCACCTGATTTTTTAATATATCATAATAAACACATATAAAAATAAAGGAATGTAAAATACCTATAGCCTCATATTCATTAACTATACATCAGTATGAATTTAAAACTTTCTCGACCCAATTGGCTCGTATAGTCTAGGAACTAACTTGGACGAAAAGCCATCTCAGCAGTATTTGATGAGCACATCATTACTTGAGTCCGTATCGGAGTGAATATGAAGTTGTGAAACATTGAAGTAACTTTACGACTAGCTTTTGGGAGGAGAGGTGGCTTTGGCCGGGACCCAACAAAAAACATGACCAAACTGCGCAGAGTAAGGCAGAAGGATGTATTGTGGAGGAGAGCCTTCGCTACCCTTCGTGGTTCACACATCTTCCGCTCTTTTGTTAGATGCTCATCCGAGCGCTACCTCTTTAAATAGGAGCCCCTCGGATTAAATTACTTCCCCCGGACCTTCCACAATGGTACGGTCCTTCAGGGGAGCCCAAATTCGTTACAGCAGCCGCTACTGTATTGTTGGCCTTTACAATTTTTGTTTTTTATTTTTATAATTTTATAACAGTTTATTGCTTATTAGAGTGATTAATAAAGGTAAATGTATACGAATTTCACTTCAAGTAACATCGAGACCGACCTTTCCCCTCAGCCTTCTCTCTCAACAACGAAAGACTAACTTCTAATGACGTATTAAATTTCTAAAAACGTTAAACCCATAAATCTGGTAAGCAAATCTCATAAATTCCACTTCTTACCACATTTTCAGACAATATTAATCCTAAAACAATTCAAAACAGTCATTTCTTTATTATTTGGCGTCACAACACTTTTCATTTTTGTACATTTCATATATAAGTAAGTTAAAATAAAATGACAATCAAAGAGAAACAATAATTATCAAAATATTTTACATATTTTATAATAATACATTGTTTATTACTATTAGGGAGCGCGGTAGCACCGTGGTAAGGCGCAATGCTGGGCAGAAAATTGTTTTATGTTACACTGTTGCCGTGAGTCAACTCCTGTGGGTTCTGGAGCCCTCCAAGGGTTCACCCAGTCTCATAAGTTGGGTACCCTTAATTGGGTAAAAAATCAGGTGGTCAAGCGTGATTCTGACCAAATCACCTCCTTGCACAACCTTTGGTCTAGTAACAGTACTTCCTTGCAAGGCACTGGACCCTGACCCTCCTTGGGTTGTAGTGGTACAGATTTTTATTGATTATTTTTATTACTATTAATAATGAGACATAGTTATTTTTTTTTTAATAAACAAAATTAAAGGCACTTAAAAATTTTGTATCCTCCTATTGTCATGAAAATTCATTTTTAAGGATGTGAAAAACGATTCCAATGTAACGGTTTAACAAAGTCATATACTATGATACATCGAAAGAGATTGGGTGCTATCGGATATTTCAAATTTAGTTAAAAGTCAAATTTCTTCACAGTTCTTTTTTAACAATTTATTTTATTATTACTAACAATAAGAGAAGTTTGATAATTTAAAATTAAAAAATAAATAAAATAAAAGTAGTTTAGAGGAAGTTTTTATTCCCCTTTAATTACGAATAATAGTCATATTATACTATTTCAATAATCAAATACTGAAAAAATATTAAACATCACTTAGCGATTGAAATACCAAGTCTAATCAAAATTGGTAGTATTTTTCGAGAAAGTTAAAAAAAAAATATGAAAATCGATTATACGAAATGAAAATTCCGGACATTTGATTTCATCGAAAAAGTTGCTGTAACATTTCGGATATATACTTAATATATATATATATATTTAATTTCAGTTTCGCATAACTTTCTGTTTTTGAGCTAGGCCGTCTAACTCAAAACGTCAAATTACTAGAAAACTCGAACTCGAAATTTTTCAAGATCTTACAATATACTTCATATATCGAAATATGAGGTAAATAATGACGGATTAAATTTCATACATGAGACTACAACGTACGAAAATAAATCAAAAACCGATACGTCCAGCCCAAAAAATTCCTTGAACCTTATATTCCTTGAAAAACTTATTTGCAAGACTCAGAAATATATTGACTTACTTAAAAGATAGTCTCAAAAAATTAAATAATAATAACACAAGCCTTCTCATTACATTAGTAATTAATAGCATAATAATAATAACATATTTTTCTACTTCTATATACATGTTTAGGCATCCTAGGAACATTTCGTGGCATTTTCAAGAATTTTAAACCAATTTTATTTGCGTATTTGTCCTACAAGAATATATTTTAGTCCATATTTACCTTTTTACTTGTTCGTTTTATTTTTAGTTATTTTTAATTTAATTTAATTTTTTCAAATCTAGCCAACATTGTTCTAAATTATTAAAAATAAGGTTTTGTTTTGAATTTTAATTTCCAGGACGCCTAAAATAAACATATATATTTATAAAAATAAATGAACTTAGTTGTAAGGATATTATTGCTTTAAAGTGATATATATATGGACTTTGCTATATCTCTGGATATGAAACGATCTCTTGAAAAAATAAATTGATTTTGTGACATATTCAATTACAAATGCTTTTTTAAAAAGTAAAATTCTATCTAGTTTATTATATTGTGTTCTGAAGCATATAACGGAATTGGTTAATTTATTCGTAGACGTATTTATAAATATCTATATTTGTGAGTAGCTTCTAAATTTTCCTATAGAGTTTCTCAAAATATAAATATTAATTTCATTCTTATAATCCTACGTTGACACCTGCTTAGCCTGGATTCAAGGCTCTTTGTATACCCATTAGAGTTGAAAATCATTAATTTCCCATTTAGTGAACCCATTTTAGCACACCGGAGCTCACTAATTGCTCTACCCACTACCTGGAGGGGGGGTGGGGAGGGTCATTGGCTGTTTTGATCTTGCCCCAATGACGAAGGGGGTTCAACAACCTCCTCTGGACCTTCTGTCAACGTATATTAATTGTATACAATAAAAAGAACGTTGACCTATGATAATTTATCCCTTCTGTTTAATGAAAGTCTACAGTTTTTCACGTTATACATATTCAATAAAAAATTTTCAGTTCAACATTAAGAAGTATCAATTTTAAATGTTTTGAAATAGTTTTTCTTAACATTATTATTTATAATATTAATTGAGGGGTTTGCCGCAACAACGAAACAGCTTATAACAATGTAATTTTTATTTATTTTTAAAGGCTGCTCTACTTTAATAATGGTACTGCTCAAAATATTTATTTATTTATTTATTCTATGAGTCTATAAACTGGTTCTATATGAAAATTTTACTAGTTTAGAAAATTCTAGTAGAAAATGTAATACATCCAATTAAAAATATATTTTTTACTAAGTGAGTCATATTTCAGCATTTGAGAAACTGTATCTTAAGACTCAACTTGGGCTCACCGTGTTCCCTACTTGGTCTCAAATTAGGCAATTTCGTTTAGTTAATTTATTTAGATTTATAGGAGGTATTATAGGCCTACTCTCTGTAATTGGAAACCTTGACGAAAAGCAATATTAAGCTCTAGATTCCTGTTGTTTTGAATTGACTTTTATAATTGGGAAGAGCGAAGAACATAGAATGTGTCCATTCATCTTGTGTATTTTGTTCATGTTGTATTTTGTACACTTCTCAACGATATGCCTTACAGTTAATAACGTTGCTAACACTTTGGTGCACATTATTTATCCAGCAGCTTTGTAACTAAGATACTACTCAGCAAGGGTCGAAGTCGACTTCACCTGCTACTGATGGTGTACAAGCTGAACCGATTAGGACGAGAAGATGATAAACATTTTGACACGCCTTATTTTCTACTTGCTCATAAAAGATATTAATATATAACATTATTAAATAAAATAAATACTTTTGCCTTACCTTGAAAACTTCCCAGGTAGCTGAGAATGGAAGTACTGCGAGGCCGACCATGAGATCAGCGACGGCCAAAGACACGATGAAGAGGTTAGTGACGGAGCGGAGCTTGGAGGATATGAAGACGGCGATGATAACAAGGCAGTTGCCCAGGACGACCATGACATCCATCGCGGCCAAGGACAGGAGGAAGGACACCCTGGCAGGGTCCGCCCAGGGCACAGACTGGAGGAGGGCCGAGCAGGCGGACCTGTTCATACCCACCTCACCCGTCCCCATCTCACCCCATTGCGGCCATCTGGAATACACATATCACAATGGTTATCCATAAAATGGAAGAGTAAATTAGCAATACAAGCTTTAGAATTGAGCATTGGATAATAGAGAAATGTCAGTATTGTTAAAAAAAAAAGAGGCAATCAATAAAAAATGTAGATAATTATTTATGAAAAAAGTAAATAAATAACATTCCAATTTGTAATCTTTGCGATAAAAAATTTTTTGATATTATATTTACTTAAATAAGGTCGTTTATAATTCAAAATGTAGCTACAAAGGAGTCACAATGGCATTACTTTGGATTAGGTATTGATATACTCAAAAGATGCCTAACTATGGAATCGTATAACTCGTATCCGATCCTCCCAATCTTTTGTAAAATTCTAAATGATCCTAACATTGTCACAAATAAAATCAACCATAAGGTCCTCAATATTCCAAATGTCGCCGGTTTAGCCAAAACTAAAAACCAATGCTCTCATCATAAACCCTCTAACCAACAAAACCCAATTGTCTGTAATCTTTCTTCCTCTTTAATACTTGATAATCCTTGTAGATGTCTGAATAGAAGATGACTTAGAGATCTGCTCTAGAAAGTTAAAAGGATTTTACCATCGCGTAGATTCTCCACAAGACTGTATCATGCCATTGTAAAATAACTCATATTACATTTACTTGTTGTATATTTATTTCATATAGTTATCAATTTCAATGAAATATGAAAAAGTTAATTTATGTTAAAATTTAAATTTATATTTAAAATATTAAAACTAGTTAGAGACATTTTTCAAGATGATGCGGAAAAGTCACTGACAAAGCGACCGAGGGAAGGAAAAATTACCGACAAGAGATAGCCGGAGAAGACCGAAGCTCTCTTCCCAGAGCCAAAGTCCTCCCAATTGGGCTTCAAGTTAAGTCCTCAGATAACAGAACGGCCTTACTTCAAGAAACATTACCTCTTCTGTTCCCCTCAACAAATTCCACTTCAGTGGTCGGGATCGATAACAATAGGACCGACCTTTTGTTTCCATTTCAGGTTCATTCAATCCCCTCTTCTTTCGCTGATAAAGAAAATGGAACCTTTATAATTATTTTACCATTTTATTCTTATCAGTTTTATGATGGGTATATGAATAAAAGTATGTCAAGCAATCTCTTGCACATTTTTTTATTTATTACTAATTTAATTCTTTATTTATTATTTATTTTTATTTATCACCTTATACAGCCTCATAATTATTTTTATCAACATATATTAGAGTACCTAACGGTGCCTAGCATCATATTCATATCTATTGAAATATTTTAGAATAAATTATTAAAATACATGTAATTTACAATATTTAATTCCAAATTTATCTGTATTTGATTAACATTACAATAATCAATACGAAAATATATATTTAGTCCTTTAATGCCTTTAAAGTATCAAGTAAATATATATTTAAACATTTAAATTTATGGTGTAAATTCTGCATAAAAAAATAACGCAGTTGACTTATTTTGAATACACAACTCTTCTATAGGGTGAAATGTAAAAATTATTTTTGAAAAGGTTTAAATAAGATCTAACAACTGACGACTTTGAGACTGTACTTCCTCATTTGGTGGTGGTTTGTACCCGAGAATGTCGGTCGTGGAAGAAAAACTAAAATAAAGCAGCCAATTAAGGAGAAGCTGGTAACAGGAGAAGAGAGGGAGAAAGACGAATGGGCGTATTGCGTGATAGTCCAGCCAGCCTCAGGCGATCTAGTTCCTACTAGAGCTTATAACGCTCCTCTAACTGATTTCTTAGGGCTCAATAACCAACTTCTTATTTAAAAATAAAATTTAGTCCACAAATAGCCTTTGATTATTTATTACAATCTGTTTAAAACAATTTAGAAGGCTACAGTTTAGAATAGAAAAGTTCCTTAAATGATGAGAAAAATTGAAAAGAGTAATAGTAGATATAAAAAAAGCAATTAAAAATTTTATAAGGCCATATGTTGATATGACCCGATTAATCACAAAATAAAATAAAACATTTAATTTTTGTGTTTTTTGAATAAAAACTGTTTCAGTAAAGTAATTCCCAATTGTAGTAGATAAAAAAATACGTTAAAAGACGATTTTTTTTTTCTTGTTAACCAAAATATACCTAAGAGAAAAAAAAAATATTACAAGTACGCCCTTATAATTTCAAGAATTTCCAAGTTTAATTTCGCCCGGAAAATAATAAGTATATATTATATAGAAAGTATAAAGGAAATAAATATATAAGCAACACCTAGACGAAATGTGAACTTCGAAAATAATATATGACGTATTCGTTCTAAAACATTAAGATTTTTTATCTTGAACCTAGAGTTACTAGCTAAAATTTCATTGCATAGTTCCTTTAAAAAAACATACTTTCAAATAGTCCTTCCTAAAATTTGAAACATCAGTCCGAAAAAATATATTGAATCCAAAAACTTAAATTCATCATCAGTGTCATGAACATATTACATGTTACAACATATTACCTGTTATAAACACCAAACCAGCAAGAATCATTAAAAATGGTGGTGACTTAAGTACATTTAAATTACCATTTACTCCGCTTATGATCTACGTTACCTTCTTTTTTTAAGCGTGAGAAAATAAAATGTTGCATAATAAAGAAAGTTTTCAATTTAAAAAAAAATATATACCATCTGTAGAATAAAAACGTTTTATATATATTAAAAAAAATCTCACATGTAAAGTATAGCGTAAAAGAAAAAAGATCTTAAGAATTAGAGGAAGGAGAAAACGTTATAAAGACATAGAATTACTTAATTTTTCTGACTCATGGTCACTTACTTCCAGTCAAGGCGCGGAGAGATACCATTACGCATAACACTCATGTAAAGTGGGCTTATGCAATCGACTCCATTATTTTCACCGAAATATCTCTCAATTGAGCAAAAAAATGTTATTTAATGCGTAGAATTTGATATTTTACCAGTTATGGCATAGATGTGAGGATAAACCGACAAAAAAAAAAGAGCGAAGTGAAAATATTGTTCCCGCAGAAAACAATCCACAAGCGGTTTAGAAATATTTCACACGTATACACACACAAGATCAGGCTTTATCTTTACATAAAACAGAATGATGAATGAAATGTTTTATATGAAATTTCCTCAATAGCTGAATGAGCCATTACTGGTTTTTATCACAAAACGAACTAGAAATTACAAGAATAATAAAAACTTGGTTTCCTATAACACTTTTTTCAGAAATGCTTTTCCCAGAAGTCGGGGAAATCTCAGTAACTGTATTGTTCTAGTTATTTATGTCTTCCTTAACGGCCTACTCTCCGCATTACCTGCTTCCTCGAAATACATTCACCACATTTCTTACCATTTTCCTTTCCTTTCGCTTTCATTTCTGGGACCTGTTTCATATCTCACTTATAAATAGGGAAAGGAAATACACTTTGAATAAATATTAAAATAAATATCCAGAAAATTGGATTTAGAAATCGCAATAGGAAGTAAATTTCATATTCTGAAGTCTGTGTAAGAAAGAGTACCAACTTATACCTAAGAAAAAAAAAACATTTTTTTTAACTTTGATACTTCACTCAGATATGCAGAGAAATTCAACAAAAAGTTTCTCTAAAAACTATGATTAGTTAAGTCTAATATATTCAATATAAACATATAATAGATAAAAGTATAGTGCACTTTTTTTTCTAACTACTCCTCTACTTGAGTTTCGCTTTATAACGTATTTTTGATTTTTTGTACGTCACTAGGTCTGATTCATTGATATTTCCCATTTAATATGTGATATGAATTGCGCCTAACCATTTCATCTAATTATTTTTGCATTATTTACTATTATTTATGCATTATAATTTATTATTTGCATGGCATTGTAAACATTTTATTTTAAAACTCAAACAACAGCATTGAATGTTTTTATTCTTTATTTCTATATTCTTTATTAAATAAAAAATGAGTGATAATCAACCATAATGCTGAATCCTGAAAAATTTAGTAAGTTAAAAATGATCCTACAATGTTTCTCCTGCATTTAATGATTTTGTTATTATTTTATGTTCTGAAAATTCCAATCCTATTTCATGAGATATGAGAAAAATAATATAAATGTTTCTGAAAGAAATATAGTTTCATAAGCAATAAAGATTTAATTACTTTATTACTTAAGAGTATTTTACTTGATTAAGGAGTGGTTTTTGTTCATGATCTCTTCCAAAGAGCATCAAATTTTAGGTTTTCCTCAAAAGTACTGAAAGACCTCTAGACCTTAGGGGGAGCTATATGGGCCCATTTTATGTAAAATGCATTTGTCCATGGAAGGTTAGTTCATGTTACTCACGATAGTGAAAAAGTAACTAAACAATCTTTCCCTAATTTATCAATAAAATCAGTTAGCATGTATGAACCCTTAATGTTCTTTCACAAAATAAAGTATAAAAAAAAAAAGAGAAAGGGAAAATAGCCAGTAAGCTTTTTATATAAAAAGAAATAGGGTATTATAATGAGGGTATTGGAAATAAGGTAATACATCGGATGTATAAATATTGTAAGTTAAAACTGTACGTTTTATTAAGATATTGGTAAGGAATAAGTGATATCTCTGTTAAAAATAGTCAACCTCAAGCATATTCAAATATTTTAAAGCATTTGAAATTAACTCACTCTGAAAATAATTAATTATATTTGTATCCTTTTACATTTATTTCTTTTTATATGTATATGAATATTGCTTTTTTATATTTATCACTGTTAGTACTTTTTACTTTTATTTTAATGTATATATTTCCTTGAATACCGGTATAAATGTTTTTATAACACAACTTGTATAAAACAAAAATTATATTACTAAGATATATTTTATATCCATTTAAATTTTTCTTTACCCTTATACATTATACGTTCAACAAATAATTCTTTGAATAATTATAGTACGCTGTGTATGCAGTATGGATCATTTAGATAGCCAAAGCTAATTCAGTTGGGCAACACACGTTTTCAATGCAGTGATACCTTTCCTTATGAGCATAAAGTCGGATTCTTTCAACTTCTCATTTATTTGTTTATAAGAATATTATGCATTAATTTGTTTTTTGGGAGTAGGTAACTTAAATAAAAACATAACTATCTTATGATCTTTATCACTCAACTTTTATTTTTCTTTGATGTTTCGGTCCGCAAATCGTTGTCATGGAGGCTTAAAAACTAAAGACTTATTTACTTAAGATTCATTCAATACATAGGTCTATATTTCTAGTAATATACCTTACAATTGATTTGTTCAAGTTATTACAACTTGATGACTTGTGCAATAAGCCTGCTTCCTATTGCAGGCTAATTGCACAAGTCAATTATTTAAAATCAATTGTATTTAAAATCAAATACAATTATCAATTAATATCTGTTTATAATTTTCTAAATAGATATCTTATTACTTCAATTTGATTTCTTACACATTTTCCTATATAGCACAAACCACAACACTACACTCTTATCTAAACCATCCTTCAACGGGTTAGGACTCAACCTGTTATCAACAATTTTTAGTGCTTGATATATTTTATCTTTCATTTGTATTAATTTAATGAAAGAAGTTCTATTTTTTTTTTCTAAAACTACATAATTTAAAAATTAAATATATATTTGTATAGATCAAAAAGTTGAGAGATAGAGGATCAAAAGACAGTTATGTTTTTTTTTATTTGTTTTATAATTTAACTTCTCATTTATGTTTTATTTAATTACAGCAGTGATTACCATAAGCGCATATTTTAAAACAAATTATTATTACCTACAAACATATTTGCGTAATTGTACTCAAAACTATTTTTCCATGGGATTCGCCCAATTTTCCTAAAAATACAGGAGCACTGCAAGTGACGTAGACATCAATACCGGTCCTCCCATTCAGACCCGCAGGTTATGTCTCCTCTCCCCCCCCCCCCATCGAGCTGGGAAACGAGGGCATTAATATTTATGAATAATATTCACAATACTATTCATCAATATATTCATTTATGCATTAACCATTGTTTTATCGGAAATAGATCTCAATAACTGTTTACTATTGTATATGTTTGACAATATGACTTCTACGATTTTATATTATATATGATTTTTAAAAAATAAAATAAGTGTTATTATTATATATGTATTATAAGTAATATTATTTTATACTAATCAAATTTATTCATCATAATCACAAAGATATCGGTAATTTAAAAATTTCAATTCTTGAAAGTCATAAAGGTATTATAAAAACGTAACTTGGAAAATAAATTCTGTAACAGGTTCTAAAACATATTCAGAGGGGTAATAAAATCAAGCCAAAAGAAATATAAAATCTGTATTCCTAATCTGTCCTATTACAATTCATGAATAGCCTTTCCTCACTCTCTAGGCTGTGACAGTTTACTTGCTCACGTATTTAAAAAAACGTAAAACCTAATCTAATTTGTTTTTCTAGTTTAGAAGTATGTTTGGTAGATTATAACATATCCATCTTTAAACAAAAACGACCGAACTATTAAAATCAAATAATTCAGCACATTACAAGTACTGTAAAAATTATGTCATAGCCTCCCTTGATGTTCTTGAAAAGCTTTCACAACTCACAAAAAGTGAATTTTATCGTACTTAATAGCTAGACCAAAACTGCATCAACATAACCTTAAACGCTTTATCTCATATGCCATAATTTATTATTTTATTGATAAATTAATACTTTTTTCAATAATTGTGGATAGTTGTGCAGTTTCTTGAAATTAGTAGCAAGATAAGTGGAATATGTGAATAAACTGTATGATTTTTCTCAAACTAGTATTATTTCCTAAGCCCTCACTACCTTGTTATAATCGATTTTTTTTTAGCTAGATAGTGAGGGTATGTACCAGGAAATAAGAGCCTCATGTGTTAACAAATTTGGCAGTTGCAATTTCTGATATTCTTTTTTTAATAAAAACCTGTCCTCCTCTTCACCATCAGAAAAAGATACAATAAAATGACTTACGTTTCCTTATTAAAATACTTATGCATTCAAAGCATTGACTTAATAAAATAATAATTAAACATCGGCCCTCCACTCACATGATGATAGGGATTCAAAGCGAAAGAGACTCATTAACAACTCTTCACTCGAACCATGCGTCTTATATGATGTTTCTTCCACCCAGGATGGGATTTTTCTCGTAGTTACAAAACTGTCTTCTACCGTAGGACAAAACTTACATATTCAAAATGTTAACTGTAGTAACTTGTTTTGCTTTTTGTAGTGATGCGTAATTGAAGTTCATTTGCGTATAAAAACTAAACGTAAGTCATTTACTTGATACCATATTATATTTTATTTTCAGAAATATATTCATATTTTCTTTTTCTCATTACCATAAAGCTATCCTATTTTCAAGATTCTCACTCCCTAATATATTTTATATTATTATTATTTTTAAATTCTATATCTCAATGATTACTAAAGATCATGAGTACTAACTTCACAGGGTTTCAAATTATTCTAAAGAGAAAATGTATATCCCAAAAAGCTGATTTTTTAGGTTATATAATAAGTTAGCTGTAACAAAAATTTGAAATAACCCATTTAATGTTATAAAACTATTATATAACAAACATTATATGATAACCATACCTTCTGTGATATGATGTAGGATTTTTTCCAACGTAAAATTTCATATAACAATTTGTCCTTGTTTTTTGTATTGTATCTGAGGTCACAGATTCAGTTAGGTGTTTTTATCATTGCGAAGAGGAGGTGCCCGAAAAAATTAGGAGCGGATTCTTAACTGTTTTGAGTTGTTAATACACAGCCTGCTGATCCGTCCAGAAGACGATATCAAAAAGGATATGCGAGAATTAATTGAGATTATCGAATACATTTTTTTCTTTTTCTCTTTTCGACTCATAGAGTTGACCAAGCCACGATCTAATACAAATGATGATGTAGGATTTCCAGTGAGTCCAGAATAACGGTTTCCGCTGTGATCTGGAACTGCTTCTTCTCAAAACCCAGCTCCTCCAATAAATTTCTTCCAACTACCCTCTTTTTCCAAACCAAAGCTCTTAGACCGAAAACCGTCATTCGAATTAAGAAAACGTTAAAATAAAATTTAAACTAAGATAACAAAATCTGCAGATATAAAACGTTGACTTTGTAGCGGTTATATCTATCTTATCGCTTATAAATATTTTTTTTCATAAAAATAAATATTTATTTATTGCTATTTACAACTGTACATTATAATGCATTTAGTAAATCTGATCTAAGTTAAATTGGAGTGTTACAGGCGTGGAGAGAAACTACCCATTGGTAGCACTCTAATGACATTTTACATTAGCTGGTCTCGTGGCCATCTTCTTTTCAGGCGCCTCGGAGGATTGTCAGGAATGGAAGAGAATGCAAGATTAGAAACTAGGGGATTTGAGTGGTTAGAGCGTTTATAATAAAAGGAGTGATGTCTGGTTCGGGCTAGATCGGTTACATAGGGAACACTAAGGTCTCTATGTATGATTTTATTTGTGACAAAGTAAGGAGCATTGAGGATTTTACGAAGGATTTTGGATTGTAAGGATTGAATACAAGAGGAATTCAAAGGTTTAGTGGAACCACAAAGCTCAACTCCATATGTCCAGATTGGCCTTATTACAGTCATGTAGATCAGTCTTTTGTAATGTGTTGGAAGTTTAGACCGTTTGTCTAGTAAGTGCTGTAATAGTCGAAATCGACGTGCAGTTTCCTGTCTTTTCAGTCTTGTGTGAGGATTCCAGGTTAATCGTTTGTCCAAATGTAGTCCAAGGTAGCGGATCTGTTCGACAGGAGTAAGAGTAACAACATTAAATGAAACTGTAGGGCAGTCAGTAGGTTTACGATAAAGGGTAAAGGTGATTTGATGGGATTGGTTAGAATTTATCTTAATCCTCCAATCACGACACCAATCTTCGAGGGCTGTGATATGGGATTGGAGATTTTGGGATACAATTAATGGGGTATTATTAACAGCGAGCACACATGTGTCATCGGCATACGTGGTGAGGATAGTGTTAGGAGTGGTTGGAATGTCAGCTGTATAGACGGTGTAGAGGATGAGACCAAGGATGCTACCTTGAAGAACTCTTAAAAATATTAAAAATAATACTATAATTCAATTACTTTTTATTTTTATTTTTTATCTTTCTTTCTTTTTTATTTGCACCTGTAAATATGCATTTACAATCAGCAAATGAGATGTTCTTTCCATGGCATTATTGAATGAAAAAGTGGAGGTTCCAAAAATAAATAAAAAATGTCCCAAAAATATCTAAGGCAAGAATCGAACCAACAATGCCATTCTTGCCGCGGTTAATATTATTCGAGCGGAGTCAGGATTTGACTTGCCGCAGGAATGTCAAGAACTCCATCGCCTCTAATTTAAACAACGCCACTCAGCTTACCATTGCGGTCTTCAGGCCGATATGAATTCTTTCCGAATCACCAATACAATTTCAGTTTAATAACTCTTCATTATTATCCAATTCTTCAAAAGGATTGATAAATATTATATTATTTGACCTGTTATTGTGAAGGTGTTATTTGTTTTTATCATATTTTAATTCGTGTATTTATCTATTAAAGTATACAAATGTGGTCTGACCATCTACTTCACATCTATCCGTCGGTGCCAAAACAACATAAGTAATAATAAAAACAAAATAAAATATTTGTTTATAAAAATTTTAATTATTTGAAAGATGGCTTCTAAGCTAAAACTATGAAAATATTTCTAGAGAAACCACTAATGATTTAATTTATACAATAGAGCTAAAATATGAAATTAAACTAAATAAATTTTAAATACATGTAATTGAAAAAAAGGTAAACAATAATATAATATATATTATCCTCATTAAATTAAATATTTTGAAATAAATAAAAATCTTATGAAATGTAGAGATCAACATAAGATTATATCATAAAGATGGACCTCTCCAGAAAGGGGTTTGGTATGTAGTACGAATTTTCTCTTTGTTAAAAAAAAAACTATTTTACATGATGTTTTTTTTCATGACAGTGAGAGATGTCTAGTAAGCTTTTTACAAAATATTGGTCCAGCACTTTAGAGCATCAAGATAAATGATCAATCATACTGGCGAATGGCATTAAACATACATTAACATAGCATACAAGGACAACATCATTCAATCGAAAGGTACACAGAAGTATTTAATAACATTCTAAGAACAAATAAAAATATTTATCAGGCTCTAAAAAAGTGAAATTACAATTTGTAGGAACTAATCAGTAATTCCTGATCAGTAATTTCGATTTTGCTTTTTCTTTTTTTTTTTGATCAATCAAGAACTGCGGTTGAGGGTTAAAGATTTCCGGTTGATGAAAATGATCAGTATGGCACAGGAATAATTATTATATGACCAAATGGCATTTAAAACTAAATTAGTACAGAAAGGGAAGAAGATAACATATTTTAATTAAATAAGGAATACACTGACATCAAAACAAAAAATAAATCAAAGTCGCAAAATATGAAACACTGATATAATAGTTATACACAAAATATAATTTAGTGATTATCTGTAGTTCATCAACATAACCAAGTGAATGACATACAAGATAATAATAACCAAATGATACTGGTAAATAACCACTTACCTGACAATTAAACATTCACTTGTTAAAGCATGTCGTCACCTGTATACTAAACCTAAAGTTTTAATGTGCTACTGACATAAATTTGGGAACCATCAATTCGAATTCCAGTTCTTTAAAATTCCCTAATTCTTAAGTGGATTCCCTATTTCAAGAGAGAACTAGGAATAAAACCATGATGAGAGTATTTTCATGCATCAAACGCTTATCGAATTTATGTTTTCATTTCAGTTGCCATTTTTTCGATAGCTGCATCTATGAGTGCACAATTAAAATTTGAAATAATTACCATCAGTAGTGGTCATGTGTTAGTTTTCATGAACGTGGAAAATTTCCACATTTACAACCAGATAAAGTGACTCCTAAATTTAAATTAGAGATATGTAGCTAACATTTTTTTAAATTTATTTAATGTGATTTACAACTGTACAAATAATAAATACACTAAGTAAATATGTTGTATGTTTCATATACACTTGAAAATCTTGGGAAGGAACCACCCGTTGGTGGTACTTCAAGCATTAATTAAATTTAGAAGGTCCCATGGCCATCTTCTTTTCAGACGCCTCGGAGGATTATCAGGGATTGTTAAGCATGAGAGATTAAGAATTAATGGGTTAGGATGGGAAAGGTGTTTGGAATGAAAAGACGTATATCTGTTCTGGGCCAAATCTGCAACGAATAGGATGTTAAGGTCTTTGTGAATGAGTTTATTTGTAACGTAATAAGGAACATCAAGGATTTTACGTAGGATTTTGGATTGTAAGGATTGGATGCGGGAGGAATTTGATGGTTTGGTAGAGCTCCAGAGCTCAATTCCATATGTCCAAATTGGTCTGATTATCGTAGTGTATACTAATTTTTGTAGTGAATGTGAAGTTTATAAAGTAAGTGTATAGCTAACTTAAATTGTTTACAATAAATAGGTCCAAGCTCCATAGAAGGATTTTATCAATATCATTTATTTAAAGGCTCCAAAGATTCGGATAATCCACTATACAATTCATATGAGCTAAATATGGGAAAATGTGGGTATGTTATTTCTGGCACTGAATGTAACGCCATGGATATACCTTATAAATAATTAAATAAACATGACAAACGAAAGACCGGGTAAACCCTAGAGAGAGGATCCCGTTAACCGGCAATGAGGAATTCTCAAGGGGCAGACATACCGAGCGTTCTAGTGTCTGATTTATCCTTTGATTAATGTTTGGGTTGAGTGGACCGAGATGTTTCTGTCTAATTACAGTCATTTTATATGATTAAACACTTCATCTTATGACATTATCAGATAATAATACGATTAAGAATTTTAGTGATGAAGAATAATCGCTGGTACATCGGGAGGTTCAAAGATCATAGATCATTAAAGAAATTTATTACATCTGCGTTTTATAAGAAGGAATTCTAGGAATGAATATTTATCAAAAGGATAAAGTTTCACGCATAGCATGGTGTCTCAGGGTTAAGATCCAAACTGAAAATATTAATTAACGATCTCAAAACAAGAAAACAATTCTCAATCCCCACAATCCCCGTTGACTAATTGTTTAGGATATATTTATGTCAAAGGTTTCCATTTCTATGCTTTAATTACTTAGGTTGTACTAAATAAATTAATGTGTGGCCCAACTACTTTATTAATGACTCATGAACTTTAACATTTATTATAAATGTTGTTCAAAGTGATTACCATGAGGACCAAAACAACCACCAGGGTTTGACTGAATATCATTGTTTCGTAATTTTTAATTATCCTTCTACTTAAAGAATTAGGTTTATTTACCGGGCTTATAAAGAATTTTTGTTTAATATCACCCTCCCAAAATATTTAGTGGTTTCAGATCGGGAGAGCGTGACAATAACACATATTCACGGCCACCGTTCCTGTGGAAGAATAATGCCGAGACAACTTAATGAATTAGGTAATCACTTTGAAAAACATTTCATATGGATAGACATTATTAACAAATTAGTTGGATCACAAATTAATATTTTTTGTAAACTAAATAGTCCGTAAAAATAAAAATTATTTGGCGTGAATATCTCCCAAACTAAGACTTAATGGGTATACCTCCATAAGGAACTTTTTCTTGTTTTGACTTCCTCAATTCATATTTCTAGTTACAGCACTTAACTCTGAAACACCTTGTATATTTACTATATCGATATGTATCACGAAAGGAAAATATTTCAATACGAATCGTTGATGTATTTCTGATCAAAATATAATTATATTGTGATACTTCTTGACTACAAGAGCCATATCTCAACCCTAAAAAGTTGGTATCAGACCTGGAGGATTAATATAGTTTTTGAGTTCTATATTCTATAGAATGTTTTATAAATATCTCTTTAATACGTAGAAACAAATAAAAGAAATATTTTTTTAAGTATCAATATTTCAGCATTCGCGAATATACACGGTATATTCTAAGCTAATAGGTTATTCTAACCTTTACAATTTTTGGAATTTAGATATAATTTCATTTCATAAAAATGGCGATTGTTCGATTTTTTTAGGATATTCTTTATTCTTCAACTACTTTCTTATTCAGCACTTTTCTGAGACACGTCTTGAAAGCCTAAATCGCAAAAACTCTAGAGGAATGGTTATATGCTGAAACGTTAGCACAGCTATTAAAAATAAAATAATGATTTTATTTTTTGAAACATTAAAGTTGTGTTTGCAATAATGTTTTTATTTCTTGCTCTAAATGAGGTTTAAAGGCAAAGAAATAATGACTACCGCGGTTCTTTTAATAGTACAAGAGCAAGGGAGAAAAAAACAAACAGCTATTTAACCCCAATTTTTGATTAGTTTAATTAAAATTATTGTATAAATTGATAAGTCTGCCAAGTATAGTTGGGGGAATCAAAAATCGCGACTGTTTCAAAACGCTAAATAAAACTATTTTTTCATTCGGAGATCCGATATCTTTAAAACAACTAACAACATAAGAAAACATATGAGATCATCATTTAAAGTAAAAATGCACTAAAAAATCAGAAGTTAGTAAATTTATTTTGAGAAATCTACATCTCCAAAACCATTCGACGTACAAATGTCTATTAGCACTCAACATAAAGCTAGTTTAATGACCTATAACGTTGTCTACTACGTTTATCTTTGTAGGAGTAGTAGTTTTTATGATATTTGCTAAAATGATTTGATTAATAGAAAATCAGACATAATTTCTTTTGCAAAATTTATATTTATATATGAATATCATAAAAACTACTACCCCTACTAAGATAGTGTAATAAACTACTTAATAGTAAGTTAAATTACATTTATTTTTAGTATTGGCAGACATATTTATATCTTATGGTTTCTGAAATAAATTTTTTCATAAATCAAATATTTTATCCGAACAACTAGAAATTAACATTTTGTGAATTTATTTTGTCTACGAATACTAGTTCAAAAAAAAAATACTAGTTCTACGAAGATAGACATTATGACCTACTTTATAGTACATTTAATTAGCTTTAATTTGAGTACTGGTAGACATTACGTCTTATGGTTTCTTAGATATAGATTTCTCAAGATAAATTCACTAACTCAGGGTAGTATCCTTGGTCCTATCCTTTATACAGTTTTCACAGCTGACATTCCAACCCATCCTAACACAATCCTCACCACGTATGCCGATGACACATGTCTATTGTCAGTGAACAATGATCCTTACATTGTA
>NW_027110173.1:20843-26515 GCF_000696795.3 Halyomorpha halys
AAAAAAAAAAAAAAATCACTAACTACTGATTTTCATGACATTTTTTATGAAATGTTGATTTTTAAAAAGCTAGCTATATCTCGAGAACTATTGAATGTAAATATTTTCAATAATATAATATTCTATTAGCGCTCAAATTTTAGAAAATTTACTCTTCTTTAAATGGTATTTTCTTAGGTTTTCTAGTGTTGCTAGTAGTTTTCAAGATATAGAGCTCCGAATGAAAAATTATTTTTTTTTACGTTTGGAAACAGCCGACATTTTTTATTCCACCTACCTATACCTGGCAGACTTATCAATTTAAACCAATAATTTTCATAGTTTGTATTAAAATAATAAAAAATTGGTGTAAAAGAACTGCCTTTTTTTCTCATTGGTTTTTGCACTATTAGATAGTTCAGCAATAATCTCCAATCCTCCACATTTGACATACAGTATAGTTGAGAAAGGTTAAACTGATATTACCCGAACGTGGTTGGAAAATATCCATAGGCGCAAGGAAGGATAAGACCAAGACAGAATACTGTCGAGGTAGAGGGAGCTATATATAGATTGGGCTCAACGGTCCCTACGTGATAAAAATCCGGCGCTAGGAGTTACGTGCTCCGCCGGTTAACACGTCATTAAGAAGCCCCTCCGCACTTCGGTCGATAATATTCCTCTCCTTTATCCGCTTCGTATTCTTAAACTTACAGAGATTTATATCGATTCGAGATCTAAGTATAATTTTAGAACAGTTGTACAAATCAAAATAAGTTTTAGGTGATGCAGTGGTGGCAAAGCACGTTGAGATAAGAGTCGATTTCTTTTGAAGTCGACTAAGTAACCTCAAACATTCATTTCTCCACTAACCTAAATTCTGAATAAAGATTTTCTATGAATTTTTGAATGAAGAATTCTCTCAGAGAGAAAATTCTTGCTAGAGATAAGGGATCCAATTAGAGTCAGCATAATCCTTCAGTGGAAATATTTCTTTAGACAGTAAATTCTAGAGAAATGTATGCCAGAGAAGAACAGGAATATGTTTATTATACTTTAATTTAAATTAAATCACAAAACTGGGGAGTTAAAATAAATTCCAATAAATCCCACAAAATCATATTTACCCTTCGTCTTGCGCCACAGTATCTTTTAATAATACCCCACTTATTCCTGTTGAACAGATCCGTTACTTAGGACTAAATCTGGACAAACGACTGACATGGAATCCTCATACAAGACTGAAAAGACTGGAAACTGCTCGTCGGTTCCGACTATTACAACATTTACTAGACAAACGGTCCAAACTTCCAATCCATTACAAAAGACTGATCTACATGACTATTATAAGGCCTATCTGGACATACGGAATTGAGCTATAAGGCTCCACTAAACCATCAAATTCCTCTCGAATCCGATCCTTACAGTCCAAAATCCTTCGTAAAATCCTAAATGCTCCTTACTTTGTCACAAACCAAATCATCCATCAGGACCTCAATGTCCCCTATGTTGCCGATTTGGCCAGAACCAGATACCAATCCTTCCATAATAAACTTCACAACCTCCCAAACTAACTCGTTTCTAACCTGGCTTCTCCTTCACTAATCCTTCTAGGCGTCTGAAAAGAAGATGGCCTCAAGATCTTCTCGTTTAAAAATGTTTTTGGAGTTCTGTCAATGGGTAGATTCTCCACATGTTTGTATCATGTCATAATACAACTTACAGGAAATTTACTTGATGTGTACTTATGTATACAGTTGTAAATAACAATAAATAAATTATTAAAAAAATTAAATTAAATTTAAATTAAAATCAATACAAAAGTAAAAAAAAAAAAACTACCACGTTTTTCAAATGGGTTAAACTCTCGAAAAAATACAGGAAAGAGTAAATCGGGTCTTAACTACGTTCTGCATCACTATCATGTACACTTATTATGACAAAAACTGATTTATTACAGTGAAATCCGGTTTGGGTCCCTTAGTTTGAACGATTTTATGAATTTTTTTTTTTAAAATGAAATACTCCATTTTTTTCCCAGCATTCTCCCTTTCCTTTCCTCGTGTGTTTGTACGCGCAAGAACGATCTACCTCGAAAACGAAAAGTCATATAAAATTGAAATTAAATATTAAAGGCGGATATATGCCTGAATGTGACAACAGCTTTTTCGATAAAATTGATAGACTAAGTGCTACTTTAATCAGTATGTATTTTCTCGAAATGGCTCTAACAATTTTGAATACCTGTCGTTGTTGAAGATCTTATATACATTGAAATAATCTGACAGGGCTTAAATGACAATTTTTTTACAAAAAATTCATCTAAACTATCCTTAATTTTTTTGATTTTATAAAATTAACCATTTCAAAATTTTATAAGTAGAGAAGATAAGTATAAAATATGAAATGATTTTATTAATAACTAAAGGATATAAGAAGAAGAATATTCAGTTCTAAAATACACGTTAGAAAATATGTGACTTGTTTATAATGTTAAAAAGCCAAATATTAAAAAAATATAATATTCAACATAGAAAATCGGAACCACTTTTTTGCACTCTAATAATGTTGTAATTTCTTCATATTTATTAAAAAATTACATTTGTAATTTCACTTAACCTATATTAGACCTTTTTAGTTAATATGGCAAATTTCATTTTAATCACATACTTATTATTTTCAATATTGATTCTTTTGCATAGAATAAATAGTTTAAAGCAGAATGTAAATTTTAGTTAACTCTTATATTTTTATGTTCGTGCCATAATTTCTCGAAACAAAAATGTTAATATTTTACATTAAGAAATATTATTATTTCTGTTAAAACTGAAGTTTTTCAGTCTGTCAACTAAAAGGTTCTTTTGGAAAATAAGTACAGGGCAATATTGTCACAATGAATAAGTATACGGATATCTATCTAACAGTTTTTTTGTTTACTTCCTGTGCTTTGATAGTTAGGAATCCGAATATCCCGCTTCCCTATCCAGCAATGTCATCGTGTGGTGGACGTTGTCTCGCCTTTTTTGGAGCGCGAAATGTACTAGGAGGGAGTATTTTTCGATACAGAGCAGGCTTTTGATCGAGTCTGGCACCCGCTACTGCTTTACAAACTCCGTGAATTCATATCTCCTACATATTTTATCATCATCCATTCCTTTCCCACTGATACATTATTACAAGTGAACCAGAATGGTTCCTATTCATTCCTCTTCTCTCAATCCGTTGGTGTTCCTCAAGGTGATATCCTCGGGCCCATCCTCTACACAATCAACACAGCTCAATCACAATCCTAACACTATCCTCACCACGTATGCCGATGGTGCTCGCAGTTAATAATAACCCCTTAATTGCATCCCAAACTCTTCAATCCTATATCACAGCTCTCGAAGAATGGTGTCGTAATTAGAATATTAAAATAAATCCTATTAAATCACCTTTATCCTTCGTCTTAAAACCTGCCGACTGCCCTACAGTATCCTTAACTAATGTTGTTCTTACCCCTGTTGATCAGATTCGCCTCCTTGGTCTACTACTAGACAAAGAACTAACCTGGAATCTTTGCACAAGACAGAAAACTGCACGTCGATTCCGATTATTACAGCCACAAACGGTTTAAACTTCTAATCCATTACAAAAGACTGTTATATATGACTATAATAAGGCCTATCAGGACATACAGATTTCATCTTTGTGGCTCCTCAATAATACCAATGCTTCTTCCTTTGTCACAAATAAAATCATACACAAAGACCTTAATATCCTATGTCTAATATAAGATACCAGTCCTTCCATAATAAACTTCCTAAACACCTATACCCACTAACCTTCCTCTTCCATTCCTGATAATCCTCCACGGCACCTGCAGAGAAGTTGGCCGCAGGAATTTCTAATGTAAAAACGTTGTCAGAGTGCTACCAATTTAGGTAAAGCAGAAGAGAAACTACCTCTACATGCCTGTATCATGTCATTAAGATCTCACATAAAATTTACTGGACGTATAAATATGTACAGTTGTAAATTTCAATAAAGATATAAAAAAAATAATTAGGAATAAAAATAAAAATTAGTAATATTCTAGCTATAAAATTAACAATAGATCAATTGGAACCTACGGAACAGTTCCTAGTTTGTAACTGGATTATGAGATTATTGATGCCTAGTTTGTGCAGATTTAATAGCCACCGATTGGCACTGTAATTGCACAATAGAATAACAGTGACTAACAATATAATACTGCGTCGCTTCCTGTAAATATTAATCTGACAGCAATGTAAAATAAACCTGAACCATGGTAGGTATTTTCTATTAAAGCAGACTGCGATTCCAATTATTAAACCTATTAAATTTATCATATTACCGTCACGTTTAAAATATCTTTATTAATTTATCTCCTCGGCCCTCTTTGATTTAATTAATTAATCCTCCTGATTATTAATTATCATTATCATTTGTTTTATATTCTGCAGGAGCGTGGTGTCACTAGAATTTAAATAAGTCCATGGTTCTTCTCAAACGAGCGCGTTCCGATCAATGGTGATATTGAAGATTGGTGACAGAGCTGTTTAAGTTCACTTCACAGAAGAAATCACAGTCTATGATTAAGTAGCTGACATCGAAGTAATTGAAAGTCCTTGCACTTTCCTTTAAAAATTAATAAATAAATGATTCCAAAATACTTTCTATTTATCATACCTCTGTAAATAACCATATGAAAATTCAGATGCCATATTGTAACGATATGACTAATGCTAAAGTTCTGGGGATCGTCGTTGCGTGGCCTGTAACTCTGCTATCAAACATTGAAAAAATGGGCTAGAAGTTTCAGACAAAGGTTACAGACAGCCTCTACGAACAATTTTCTTTTTCGATATTTAGTTTTTATAGTTATTGATTGATACATAGGTTCATTCCAAGAGAGGGGTATAGTCTCATACAAAAGCGCCCATAACTATATACAACATTATAAATTTAAAAAAAAATAGATATAAATAATAATTCTTAATAAGAGAGAGAAGTAAGGTTAATAACAAAAATAATGGCATTTGTAGACCTGACAAATTAAACAATTGCTCTCTAATGAGGAAAAAAAATGAAAATAGAACGAAGAGAAAAAAATTAATAAATAAAATAGATTCTTCGGGTTGTGGTTGGGTTTTTCAAGTTGTAGGTGATCCTTTACCTGTCGATAACTAGGAATTCAACTTCATGAACCTTTTTTTTTTTTTTGTAATGCTCTATTTGTAATTCCCGAAGCAGCCAAGCGCATCTCTTAATTATTATTATAAGTAATATATGAAAATAATAATATCTGTTGTGAAAAGAGCGAAGATTAATCAACTCGGTAGGTGAAAGTATTGTGATACCATAAATTTAGTACCGACACACCAGATTTTTTTTTGTTAATTACGAAATATAAAAAAAAATGAATATACGTGAGAAGTATAATATTTGTAGAAGTTTTTAGTCACATTCCTCACATACATGAGGAGAAGATGGTTGGGGGTGCGGTCAATGAAACACAAATAAGTATGACTAACTTATTTTAATGTGCCGACCACTTTTGCACTGCGACCGACCATTAGGCGCTCAACTTTTCAGCAAGCAGGTTGGTTTTCATTCTTCTTTTTTGTTATCTTTCCCCTTTCTTTATTTTACTCTTTCCCCTTATTTTACTCTTTCCCCTTATTTACTCC
>NW_027110173.1:26940-37272 GCF_000696795.3 Halyomorpha halys
CATCTTCTCCTCATTTATCATCCACGGTCAACCGTCTCTCATAATTATGATTCCTCTCATACATATGTTCACCTTCACATACACATACATTTTACTACTGCTTTCTGTAAGTAAGATTTGCGGACATTCATTTATTTTTTGTCGAATAAACGTTACTTGGCCTAGATACGAAAGTTATATCACGTGCCTAATGCATCCTTGAATGAGAAAGGACGTACACAAAAAATATACGCTAGAAGATGATAAGGATATTTCAGAGTGGTAAATGATTCGCCGGCTCCCACTGACGTGGAGTTATGGCTCCCGCATACTTCCCCATTTCGAACATGAAACCATTAAATGGTTCTTCACAGTATCTTTTGTACAGTAGTAAGCCCGAGATACCATTTTTTATTCGGATTCTCTTTCCAACAATAGATAATATTTTTTCTACTTGTTTTAAGCCTTCAAATTGAAGAACACCTTTATTCACATTATAATTTATAAGATCAATTATCTTTAGATACTTTCAATTGTCATTTAAAAAAAATTAGAATATTTTTCAGGAAAACGATTAGTAAGCTGCTGTAATAATGTTGTCCCAATAAGAATTTTATTTTTTTTATTTATTTATTGATATTTACAACTGTATAAAAAATACAAGTAAATTTGATCATAATGGTATAATGATATGATACAGGATGTAGAGAAACTACCCAGTAGTAGAACTCTAAAAATAGTTTACAATATAAGGTCACGAGGCCATCTTCTTTTCAGGCGCCTCGGAGGATTGCCAGGAATGGAAGAGGCAAGAAACTAGCGGGTTTGGTTTGTTAGGGAGTTTATTATGGAAGGAATAATATCGGGTTCGAGCTAGATCGGTTACATAAGGAACATTTAGGTCTTTATGGATGGTTTTATTAGTAATAAAATAAGGAGCATTGAGGATTTTACGAAGGATTTTGGATTGTAAAGATTGGATACGAGAGGCAATAAAAATTTGAAAATATTTTTTATCACGTTTTCTACGGTGAAAAAAAAATCAAAAATAAAGAAAATTATCTTTACTTTGTGGGTAGTATCGATGTTCTAAATATTGGGTTGTCAAATAAGTTCGTAGTGTTGTTCAATATTTCAATTTAATCCTTCCTGTGTTTATAAAATCATGTTTACTTAGTCAATAATACATCAGTTTCAACCGAGATTCCTTATCTTTAAGTGATATTTTGCTTGCTCAAAATGGTAGAGAAAAAAAATTCATTTTCGTCATTTAATGATTTTTTGTTTCCAAAAAAGAAAATCCGCTGCACATACGGTTAACAAAATTTACAGTGTGTATGGCGATGATGCCTATGGAGAAATCACCGTCCGTAAGTGGTTTTGCTCACTTTAGAACCGGAAATTTTGACTTGGAAGACGCAAAGCGCTCGGGTCGTCCTTCAACTGTTGATGTTGACCGAATACAAGCATTGGTCACAGTCTACGACACGGGAGAAAACGCATAGAAGAAATGCATGACATATCTTATGCAAGTGCCTCAAATCATAAGCATCTTTGCAGATCCGACAGAAATTATTGAAGTTGGGCCACCCTATTCACCAAACCTTGTCCCAACAGTTTTTCACTTATTTCGGGCCCTTAAAAACTCTTTCCCTAAACGGGAAAAACAACGAGCAATGCAAAACGCACATAAGAGTTTATTACGCAAAAATCTAAGAAGTTCTGGGAGGACGGAAATAAAAAATTACTTGAAAGATGGCAACATGTAATAGATCAAAATGGGTCATATATAATAGATTAAAAATATTTAAAAGAATCTGAAGTTTTTATTGAAATGACCATTAAAAACGCTAGGAACTTATATTACGACCCAATATCTTTACAAAATAAATACTATGATCCATATTTCAAATTAAATTTGTACATGTGATCTATAAGATGTGTACAATGCCTTATAAATGGTAATAGTTTTACCATAAAGATTTGAAGTTGAGTTAGCAAAAAATAAAATTTATTCTAGTAGAATTCTGTTATTCCTATTTATATTCATAAGAATTGCTCCGGTTAAAGTAAATACAAGTTATTTCGTTATTCGCCCATCTTACAGAAATAAAAAAAACTTTAAAAGTATATTAATTTATCCTTTATTCTACAAAGAAACCGGCAATTTGAATAGCAATGATTCGCCTAGCTACGAACATGAACGGAATACAAAGAACGATAAGACAGAAATAATAAAAGCCAAAAAGGTACAAATAAAGAGAGGATAGAGAGTTGGGATTCAAGCCACGTCGCAAGCATCCCCTATAGCTCACCAATGAGGGGGTGCTTCCATGGCAAATTGTCCTTTTGTGGGCCAATTAACCTACAAGGGCGCTATTCCCACAGATTTTTTTTTTTCAGAAAATTCAAAACTAACATCCTTGTCGCTTTCCATTTCACATAATTTTTCCTAAGTATCCCATATTTGATAACTTGGTGATACCATTATACCATTATGATTTTCTTATTATACAGTTTATTACAAACGTAGGGTTTATTGAAACATAATATTTTCTTGCGGCTGTTCCACAAATAGATTGTTTGGCATTTAGATTTAAAAATATTATATTTAATATTAAGAGAAATAATATTTTAAGACGTTATATAAATGCAGTTATATTAATAAATATGTTTCTGCACTAGGTAAAATCGTCAATGTAGTTTTTAAATCACAATTCTTCAAAAATATTAGTTAGTACTTTAATACAAGCAGGAGTTGAATTCATCATTGGATCTTCAAGGCAGCTATAAAGTTTAAATACCATTAAAATATAATTTTTTCTAAAATGAAAGTTTCTACTGGTCTATAAAAGAGTAATGTTTTGAAATAATTATTGTACCGAAAGGAATTAAATTTGATATAAATGTAATTATATTTTTTTATAAAATTAGTTATATTTTTTAATTTTATTTAAAATGATAAAATACAGCAAATATTTCACTTTAAATAAAAAAATAATAATAATAATAAAAAAATCAGAATGTTATTATTACTAATTTACCCTCAAAACCAAGGTCAATTTCGAATTCATCTCAACACTGAATTCATCCATGTCTGCGGACCGACTGACCAGTTCCCGTTTGTGAATTTTATTATTTCACTTATAAATAATTGTTTACACGGAGCCAAAACAAACGGAACGAGATGGATAAACACACAGGCAGCCAGTCAACAATTTACACTGAGAACGGTAAATTTTCTCTTCAGTGTGAAAGGACCGGGCTGCAACTATAAATACTGCGAAAAATCTGAACTATGTTACAACATACATTGTAAGAAAATACCTTTATGAATATTTTTCACTTCAACATTAAAAAAAAAAATGTTTACGATTACCTATGCAATGGTTTATTAAAATTAATTATTTCATGATATCAAATATATCAGAGATAAATAATAAAATATCTGGTGCGTTTTTGGATCCTACATATCTTTTAATATAAAAGAATTTAATGTAGTGCATTTTTTCTAGTTTATTTATAAAGATCAATTCTTGAAGAAAAAAATATAACCAAACAATATGGATTTTTCTTTTATCTTTTAGTATGGTCGAACTATGGTCATCTACCACCTACATCTACTGCTAAATTGGAACGAGAAACATCGTTAAGGAACCTGAGACTTCGGCACTAAACAAAAAAATTGTACAAACCGATTCAACTAAATAATTTTGCGTTCAATTTTTGGGTTTTCCTTATCTTAAACGGAAAATCTCAAAATTTATGAGGAATATGTATTTATACTTAAGTTAATGTACTGAAATCTAATTTATACTTTATACCTATCTTTTCACGGAATAGCGCATTATATCATTTAGATTATATCTGAAACGTAAACATTTAAACAGCAGCCAATGGAGGACTGTAAACAACGCTATTACACAGTAATTATTCCTGTTTATACAGACTGCGTATTTAATCGATTTCCCTATTTTAACAGCTCCAATTAATTTACATCGTGATCTACGATATACAATAAGAGTGTACTTTTTACATTTATAGTTCATTAATCTTCTTGCATGACATAACAAATAAAATAATAATGCAAAATTATCAACATTTAAACAATTAATTGTGAAAAAAGTGAGTTCTGGATTTATTATAAACATCAATAATAGTATCAAATTTGAAGTGATCTCCATAAGACCCCAGACAGGATTATTACAGGATCCATAAATTGGCAATCACTTTTTCACACACATAATATTACATATATATGTAATATGTAGCTATATTCAGTAAAGAAAAAGAAGGAAAACAAGTTAAAAATGATACACAAGTTAAATAAAATACAATCATTCTATCTTAACAGGTATGTCTTTTTGGAAGCTTATATAGAATGGCTGCATTTTGTCTTCCTATACTTGTGATTTTCTATTCATCAATGATGATTTCTAAATTAGCGTATCATAGACTTGTGAATTGTTAACAGGTGATTTGGAGATTGAGGGCTTTGTAGTCAGAATCATCCAAGTATTTCTTACCAATTTTCTTCCGATTAGTTCCAATTTATTTTCTTTATCGATAATTTTTTACAATGAAATGGAGGACTTTAAAATTTAACAAAATGATAATTTAGCATACAAATTTCTTTATGGCCTAATCTGTCTGTTTCTGAAGAGCTTATCATATAATTATGAATCAAAACCAATTTACAAATAAATTTGTCTTCTTTTTTACATAAATAAAACTAAACAAGTAACTCAGATTACACATACTAAGACATGTTACTTCCGAAAAAATATTTGAGATAATGCTATCAGAATATTTTCAGATAACGGAAAAATAGGTTATTTTAAAAATAAAATCAAAAACATTTATAAAAAAAGTTATTTTTTATTTTCACAAAGTATTTCACTTTAGTATTGGAACGAATTTTATTTCGTTTTCAAAAGTCTAAAACAAACCACCTACATTCATTCTATTGACCGAAATACCGTTGCTCCCCGCAGACCGTATTCTATCACTAAATAAAAGGAAGAGCGGACTGGAACAGAGTGACCACATCAAACATCCTATTCACATAGCTCGGAGGGTATGTAGCGTCCAAGTCGTCATGTTGTCTACACATCCCGTACTCCGCGGCTCTGCCCAAATGTGTTTACATAAGGAGGAGTGTTTCTGCTGAGTAAATTGATCGCAACGAACATTTAGGCCACCCTCTTTGTGTCCGTATTCTCGGTCTTAATGTTGGCTTAGGACTTCCACAGTATCGGAAAAATAAAACTTTTTTAAATTGACTTTAAAAAAGGAAGATGAACTTTCACACGCACATATGTATCTTTTATTATAAGTATACATCTTCTATAAACCTAATTAAATTTTTAGTCAGGCAACAGGTATCGATATACTCATGTACGCTGAAAATACACTTTAATTATTTTTAAAAGTTCTGGAGATGCCACACTTACATTATATCCTAGCAAAAGAGGTGCTAAAAAAGAAAGTTTATTAGTACCGAATGTGGTAGGAATTTGAGTGATTTTATGGAGTTAATCTTGATGCCTCAAGTATTGCCGATCTGCGCGGAAGATTGCCCGCAGTCAGACATTGCGTAAAGGCATCTGAAAAAGAAAGTAATCTTGAATAATATCTCCAATCACGTTTTTTCCTCTGTACGCAGAATTATGATGATCCTTTGTAAGCCGTGGATACATGATGGTGTCGACAACTACCAGGTCTGTAACTCCAATGAGAAGGAAAATACCTTAAATACCTCACATAAGTTTACTATACTTGAAAACCTTTTCTAAGTATAGTAAAATTAGAATAAAATATTTTGGGCAGCGGACCTACTCTCCAGGACAAATATTCAGTTGGTAAAAGAAACCAATGGGAGAGCTCTTAGGAACTATGTACCATGGGCAACACTGGAGAGAGATCAATTGGATTGGATTTTAGGGATTAATGCCATACGTTTGTTATTATTGCTTTGTTTCTTTAAACATAAATACAGCATTGTTATTTTAAATTATTATTTAAGCATTGTTTTAAACTTATATGTTCAGTCCAGATATCTGTCTTTAAGGTTTTAAGGGGACTAAGATGTGGGTCACTCTAATTCGGTGAAAGACTCAAGGATATAAACTCCTCAGTTCCATCTATGGCAAAAAAAGGGCAACTACCACATAAGGGGGTCTAATCTCTAGCAATTATAAACCTGAAAACATACAGGAATCTCACAGGTGTGCGAAGCATATCCTTCTAACTACAACATGGTGACCCTCACTCTGATCAACCCGTCTCATCTCAGCAATAGTTTCTACTATAAAAATTTATTCATAACCAAACTAATAATATTATATGTGCATACTTTTCGCCCTGCCTCCTCCACCAGTTATTTCGCTCTTCTGTTAATATAACCGTTAATCTTAATATTACTTTTATTATAAATCAACCTCCTCAGATCTGGAGAATATACAATCGCCGGGCAAAACGGGCTTGTCTGTTCACAAAATTGGTCCTCCAGGCCGGATTTTTTTTTATTTTTAGTATGTAATTTTTAATAAATACAAAAAAAACACGAGTGAACTGGAAGCAGAATAGCATGATTTAAAAAGAATAAGACGATGTTCAGTGTCTGTTGATAAAGTGGTCATTTAATGTTCTTAGCTAAGATAAAAAACAAAGAAACTGAACCGACATATTAACGCACTATGTTTACCATTGCAGGGAGTTTGAGAGCCCAAGAGGAGAAATAAGTCAGTTATTTCACTCCAATTTTTGGTTACTTTAATGAGAACTATAGTATAGTAACAAGTCATAATAAGATAGGTCATAAGATTAATCTGCCAAGAATAGTTAGAGGGAATATAAAATGGTGGCTGGTGTAGAAAATGGTAGAACAAATTATTTTTTTATTGGGAGTTCCATATCATTAAGGCTACGTACAACATCACGAAACCTAATAGAACATCATTTGAAGTATAGTAAATTTACTAAAACATGAGCCTTAATAGCGCAGTTTACGTTCAATAGATTCCAATATATTTTTAAAATGCAACATTTTATAAAAATGCACTGAGATATCGGGGTATAGTGAATTTATTCTGAGAAATCTATATCTTAGGAACTATTAGACGAAGAGAGGTCTGTTGGCACTCGTATAAAAGCTTGATTATTGCACTATAAATTAGTTTATGACATTTATTTTCTACTAACTTATTTCACTACTACTCCTAGGAAGTTGAACAGTATAAACTACTTTTATAGTACATTCAACAAACTTTAATTTGAGTGCTAACTAACATCTGATCGTATAACGGTTTCTGAGTTATAGATTTTCAAAAATAAATTCCCTCCACAGATTTTTTGTTATTGCGTAATGAATGTTGTAAAAAAAAAAAAATGTATCTTGGGAATTATTGGACGTAAAAAACTATTAGGGTTCATATTTTAGTAAATTAATTCTTGTTTAAATGTTCTGTTAGGGTTTCTGGTTTTGTTGGAAGTTTTAAAAATTATTTATTATTTATTTTAATATTTTGACCTCTCTATTTGTGTGTTTTAACGTATTTATTCATTAAATTATTTTATTTTATTAATACATAATAAATTTTTTTTAAACTTATTTATCCATTCAAGTGTTTTCTGTAACCGGTTTTTTATTATATTTTCCTTTTAATCTATGTGTTAGTCTTATTCTCGTAAAATGTATCTATTAGTTTGTTCTTGGTAAACTGATCTACTGCTGTGACTATGAATGATGGTCTGATCTCACATTACCGTCTAATATTGAATTTGTTTAGCGGGTCACTGAAGAGGATCTAGGAGGGTGAATTCCGGAGAGCGAATTTGTTGATCGGGTGAATTGAAAAATTGTGAAAGGATGAAATTAGAGGAGCAGAAATGAGAAAGAAAAATAGGAATGAATGAAACATTTGTATTTGTTGTACAGACCGAAATGGATTGTAAAAGGAAACTGTAGGAAAAAAAGGGGGAAAATTTTTTTTATTATATCTTATTAATGTATCTCTTTTTTTTCTGATTATACCATATATGTGTAATTTATATATGTCCGATTACGGATTGTTAAGTATTCTGTCTGAGATAGCAACCTAATGTATTTAGGTAGTATAGATAAAGTATTTCTCTCTCTTTATGGAGCTCCGAATGAAAAATTAATCTGTGTACCGTTTTGGAACAGCCACCATTTTTATTTCCCCTTAACTATTCTTGGCAAACTCATTGATTTTGACTGACTAATATACCTCATTAAAGTAATGAAGAATTGGGGTGAAATAACTGACTTTCACCCGGTCTCTTGTACTAAGGAGAGATGATAATGTTATGTCCCCTTGTCCTAATAGCATTTGTCTTTCAACTTTACGGTTTCATTTCAACTTGGTAACAAGATGAATGAAGGAAGCATTGCTATTTGTCCATTATTAGTAATGTTGGAGGTACAGTTGATTTTGGATACGGCCAAGTAGGATATAGTTAAAGTTGGGGTCAAGAAATAAAGTCACGAAAAGGAAATATACTACTGGCTTAAAAAGGTATTTCATTAGTTTTACAACCACTTCCTGTTTGATGGCAGCACTTAACCCACAGGTTGGCTTTTTCAGGTCGAGTGAACTAAGAAATTTCTCATTCATTATTTTTCCCATTTTCCTTTTATTATCTAATCAACTATACCCCACTCTTCTTTTTATTTGTATACTTCTATTATTATATTTTTATCTTTTTTCGATGCTACGTTATTTGCGTATTCTATGTTTTTTTTTTCTATTATACCCTTTATACTTGCATAGTTTGTTAAATATACACTTCCGCCATTGAGATTCAATTATACAAATAAAATATTTTCTTTCAACTTTTCATTTATTTGAAAATTTCTATAATTCATCGACGTTTTAGAGTACTCCGTCCTCAGGGTTAAACAATTTTTTAAAAAATGCAATAATAAATCTATAATAAAAACTAACTGAACATATATTATTGAAATATTAAAGTTATATCTTCTACTGGAAGTGTTTCAAATCTAATTAGAACTTATGACTGAAAAACAGTCTTCCTTATTTCAACTATTTATTTTATACCATTAATAAATAATAACAACATTTCGGGGTATTTAAAACAAACTCTCAAATACATAAAATGCATACAACATTTACAATAAACAATTACGCATCTATCTATAATTACATTGTGTTTTCTCCTTATTAGTCTTGTATTGCTAATAATAACTTATTATTGACACAAGTATATAATTTCTTTAAATAATTAAAAAACAGACACCTTCTAGGAGATATAAACTACCTTCCTGAAATAGGTTATCTTTATGATAACAAGTAGATTAAAGCCAATTCAACATTCTCCTACCTCTGTTCCACAAAAGATGACTAATTTTATACCAATTTAAAACAATATTAACAACACAATAAAGTATTAAATTATTGTAATCTCTTGTACTATTATACAACCTAAATTTACTATTTTTTTTACTGCATATACTATAGTATTTAAAAATTTTGGATTTTTAAAATCAAATTCTTGTTTATATTTTATGCTGTGTTGTGCCAGTGCTGTTGTGTTGATGTTTCTGACATTTTTACTATTATTCTTATGTTGCTCAACTCTAGCTTTTAATTTTTTTGAAGTCTCTCCAATATACACACCTTCACAATTCTGTGTGTGTTAAGAAATATGAGTATATTTCAAAAATTAGGAAAACAAAACGAGAATTGATAAATATATAGAAGTTAAAGAAAATGTAAACATAGTAAGGATTAGGTTTCATTATCACTCAGACTAAGTGGTATCTTCATGATATAAATGGTAATTTCTATTAAAAAATATTGATCAATATTTAAATAATAACAGTTAGTTTTTATTATGGACTTATTGGGACATTGTTTTTTTCTTTATTTAGTGTAATATACTTATGTTCCCTAGCTTATAGTCAAAGACAGATTTTTATATTCAATTAATAAATATTTTTTTAATGTTTACATATCACAAACTGCTTCATATAATTTTATGTATACTATTATAGTGAATCATATTAATATCAGTGAAAGTGAACTAATGGAGAGTCCTCAACTCACAGATCTATTTATTCTTCTATTGTTGTTGTTGATTTTTTGCTTAAAGGCGTAAAACCCTCTGGTCATCAACGCCTATGGAATGATAAAAGTAAAAAAATAAAAAATAAAAAATAAAATAAATAAAAATAAAAAATAGAATAAAATAAAATAATTAAATAAATAAATAATACAAAAATTAAAAAAACAGGAGGAAGATTTTTACTTAGTGTTAATAAACATTATTTTTGATTCTGTGTTAATAAACACTGAATCGACGTGAAAA
>NW_027110173.1:37362-39889 GCF_000696795.3 Halyomorpha halys
GCAAATAGTGAGTACACTCTTCGAAAATATGTCTAATCGTAAAAATGGACTGACAATATTTGCACGTTGGAGGTTATTATTCTGATTATTTATTCTTCTATTTTCTGTCATTATATTTTCTTCTTTTGCTTAACCGTGAAAAAAACCTGGAATATCTTCCAAAACGTGGGAACACATGGAATATACTTTATTTCACTCTGTTTTTATTACCACAACGGTTTTTTTTTTCGTACCCTCCATTGAAAATAATATGATGTGGTACAATGATGTCAGTTGAACTATGCTGCCTTCTTCTACCCATGGGTTTTAAGGGCTTTGTCGAGTGTACAATGTGTGTGCGGAATCGATGGCGCATTGAAACTATGATGAGCGGGGAAGGTCCGCTTTGCTGGTTGTGATAGTATTAGGTTTAGACTGCAGAGCCCAAACCTCGTCCCATGGTAAGAACATTTAGCAAGGGGACATCTCCCAGGTGGTGGTGGAGAGGCGATTTCCCGGAACAGCGGGTTGGTGCAGGCCTTCAACCCATCAAAAAATTTGATGTGTCTCCGGCCAATGTACTCCGGCACAGAGGGCAGCTGGAGCTCATCGTGGATGACAGTGTTTCTGGCCCTCTGTAACGCTGTTCTCTCTTCCGAAGGACAGAGTTCTGGCAGCTCTGCTGTCTGTTGAGCCTGGTTCTATACATGTGTTTGAGCAGGGGCGCACCGTAGAGCAGCGTCGGTCTAATGACAGCTTTGTAAATTTGGAGCTTGAGCCTGAGCGAGAGCTACGGTGATTTTAGCAGATGATACAGTCGATAGCTCTTCTGACGGGCGAGCTTCAGTCTCTTACGAACATGGCTAGAAAATGTGAAATGGCGATCGCATCGGTTGTTCAGTGGTAGAACGCTCGACTGTATCAACATACCACAACGGCATTAATGTATGCTCAATTTAAAAACACATTATGAGCGAGAGTGGGTATTTATACTTGTTTCGCGGATTGCCACTTATAAGCAGTACAGGACTAGTACCCGTTAAAAATAAACAATTTTAAGTGACAATGAGAAAAATAACGTTCCATATTATATACGGAAAGGTGTTTTCATATTACACCGTAGTTCTTTCCTTTTAATATAGGTCATATAATCAATTCTTTTGTCTTTTCATATGTTAAGAGCTCATTAAAACATAAGAGTTCGTTGAGTTTGCTTCATCAGAACATTTACTCGTAGTTTTATAATTTTCTAAAACTTTTTAAATCTATTTAAATTTTATTATTAATAATAATAATGGATTATTAATTTAATAATAATGGATTTTGCTAGTGATAGTGGTTTATATGCAGATTAGTAGCAGATTTTCCTGAATTAGCCAGTGAAAGCTACAAGGAATTATTTAGAACTAAAACAAACCGAATTTTGGTAATACCTTTTTTTTTTTATCCCCCTCCCTGGCCTTGTCTGGCATATGGGTTTGCGCATGCCACTGCTCCCAAAGATCACCAATTCTTTTTTTCTTTTTTTTTTCTTTTATTAATTATTTAATTATTACATTTTTTTTTTTACTGTGGTGCAGCCCAGCGCTAGGTTTAGCCCCTTACTAATGGAGCTGCACCTTGTCCACTGCATCCGTCTGGGTGCCTCTTGCAGTTACCAGGCTGGTCCAGCCCTCCTGGTCTCAGTCTGGGTCAGCTTCCTCGTCTTATGGTGGCTCGCCGATGTTGGGCGGTCAAGCCCTTCCCATCGTGAAATGAGTGAGGCCCACCACCTCCTTCCACCCGTAAATGAACTCCCTAAAGAAGGGATAATTCTCTTCTTCCATCAACCAGGGAAAGTCCGACTTGGCGAGGGCGGAAATCCCGGTCTTTCTCGACAGGTCTTTAGTCAGGTCGCTAATACCATTCAGCGACTCTGATGACAGTGACGATAAAGTGCTTTAATGAAACTGATAAAGTGCCAATTATTTAATGATTCTTACTTCTATACTTCTGAAACTTACTTACAAGGATTTTAGCAACCCACTACAACTATCCTACAATGATGGCAACCATAATCCGACTATTGGCAATTGGATTTAGAAACTTATTCTAGGCATTTTTTTCATTCTTATATATTTTTCAAAAGCCTGTTCGGTTTTGAGTTAAAGGACTTACAAACTTTTAAGTATCCAAGGTAACAACAATTATTAAAATCAATATTTTACATTGTTGGTCTTTTTCTTTTTTTACTCTCACATTGACTATTTTACCTCTACGATCTTTTGACCTTTAGATTTATATTTATATAACGTCTTTTGCCTACCTGCACTCTAGCGGCTTTTCCTGCCGTTTTATAACAATGTTCTTTCCTAATTTCTTTAACTAATTCTTTCCACTGTATCATTTATTCGTTGCTCACATTTATATGTATATAAATAATAATGTTCACATATAAAATAATAATGTAATAATATAAAATAATATTGCTCACATTTATATGTATATAAATAATAATGTAATCAATCTACTACTGTCTTGTCCATAGTTAGTAATCAACTAATTTATA
>NW_027110173.1:48305-55612 GCF_000696795.3 Halyomorpha halys
GTCTTTGAGAGTACTTCAAGCGTTTCATTTCGCACTCCTCTTTCTTATTATTTTTAGTTTCTCACTTCAGTAAAAGATAACTTATATATAGTTTTATCTATTTTATTTTTATTTATATAATATAATTTTTTCTCTAAATGATGGTTGTTGTCTTTTGTTTTTATAGCCCTGAAGAAGACCTGAAAATCAGGTCGAAACGTCAGCAACGAAACAAATATTTTTTGTTAATTTATGTTCTTTCTTTGCTGACCGCACCCCCCCCCCCGACCATCTTCACGAATAACAACAATATATACGTTATATATGTATACTAAATGTCATGTCCTGTAGAGCGCAGACCAAAAATCCAGGCGAACACCACAATATTCGCAAATATACTTCCGTATGGTAGGTCGTCTGATCAAAAAGTGTTAATTCTTATTACTAAGAACTAAAATTTAAACAGATAACTAAACAATTTTAATCCAGTAAAATTAGAGGAAGCATACAGAAGAGAGAGACAGATAGCTAATGCAGGGGACAACAAAAGGCTTGCATGGGACAATTTTTCAGTTCGTTAACCTCCTTCCCTAGCTAACTGAGTTACCTCTGCCTTCCCTGGGCTAGACGTGAGCTGCCAGGTAATAAGGATTCTCTTTCCAGCCTAAGAAAATTTTGTTTAAATGTACTCTTCCTGAGTCTGAAACTCTGGGATTCGTTTCTATGACTCGGAATGGAAATTTAAGTTGATTATATACGTTTTATCTACCAATGCAAATAAGAAATAAAATTCTGCATAAATTATATTATACTGTTAGTGAGTGTTTATTAATGATTATAATAATCTTAAAGTGGTTACAGAAGAATATGAAGCCAAAGGATTGTATAACTCCTTTAAAACATTTTACGTACTATAACTTTTACAGATTTGTTAGATACACAAGATGATTGTTTACTGTTTACATTATTATTATTACTCGATTTTTTTTAAAAATTCTTATTTCGCCACAAAAGTAATGTTTGTAATGATAAAAAAGTTCATTATGTTTTGAGATAGTTTCTATTTGTATAGGGTTATTTCATAAAAACATATATTGCGTAAAATGTTTTGAAAGAAAAGAATTAACTAACAAACAAGACGGCTAAAGAACAAAGAATTGCGTACACTGCAGGTGGAAAATGTAATTTAAGTGTTAGAATTGCGATAAGTAGATGATATGTAAAGTAGGGCTTAGTAACGAACAAATCCTCAAAAATATCACCGCTGACTTAACTGGTAAACGCCCGAGAGGAAGTAAGGATCCCTCCCAACTGGAAAATAATCTTCCACTGAAAAATGAAATATCGTGTAGTTGGCAATCCATGTGGAATGAAAATCTACCTACTAAAAATACAACCAAATTATGAACCAGGGAGATCGGAATATCTAGATTGAGAATGCAAATCGAACTCATATTTGATTAATCAGCAGCCACTGCTAAAATTTCGATATTGTAATAGTGCACACAAAGAAAACATAAAATTGGTTAAAACTTTTTAAAGAAAAATAACTATTTAAGCAAGATTTAAGCCCTAAACCTAAACACATCTAAATATCTCATTAAAATAATAAACCATCTAAAATTCAAAGAGTTCAGAATCCTGAGATTAAAATTTAAAAAAACATATAAATTTAATACAGAAATCTACGTGTTTTTTTATTTATTGATATTTACAACTGTGTCCACATAAAAATACATCCAGTAAATTTAATGTAAGATAATAATGTAGTGATACAGGCGTGTAAAAAAATTTACCAATGGTAGCACTCTAATTATATTTCTACATTAGAAAGTACCTCAGAGGATTGTCAGGAATGAAAGAAGAAGCAAGGTTAGAAACTAGTCGGTTTGGTTGATTAGGGAGTTTATAATGGAAGGATTGATATCTGGTTCGTGCTAGATCGGTTACATATGGAACATTAAGTTCTTTATGGATTGTACAATAACAATAATTTAAAAAAATAAATAAGTAATAAATCCAAACAATATGATGGTAAAATATGAATTAAGGTCGTTTATAACCGTTGGGTTTTACGCCCTAAAGCCTTAACGATCAACTGAAACGAAACGTAGGTGGAAGGATTGCGTCAACACGTAATGGAGGTACGTGGGTTGGTATTAAACCTTTGGATTTAGCATTAAGCCTTTTTTATTAAATAATGAATATGTTAATTACGTAAAATAGACTAACTATTATTAATTTAAGAAACACGAAATATTTGTTCCAACAAGACTCAGTACTCAATAAAGACGGAGTAGAGAACACAGTTTTCTTCTAAAGCCACCTTAATCCTAAGAGTGGTCCAATCTTGCACAGTTCTTTCGATGAGAGGCATCCATCGATTTGCCGCTGCAGGGAGGGTGAACCTTCTATCCGAGGAAATCGGGTGAAAGGAAGTGGTTGCCCATTATAGCGTTTAAAAGCATATCGATTAAACTATATTTTTAGGGATATTTTTGAAGTTATTGATTGGAGAATTTATATATTATAAAACAATAAGCTGATGCAGAAAACAATGTCTCACTTGCGAGCACAGGTTCCAGCTTTTATGAAATCTTTACATATGTTGACAACAATGAACAATGAATCAAGTGTAAAATAACTCCAAATAAAAAAATTAATAATTTATTTTGTAAATTAAATATGAGAGTAAGAAAAATATGTGTTCAAACGTGAAACGTAAACTTTTACCACTACTTGAACAAATTTATCGTCGTTTTAACAATTAAGAATGTAGTAGCAAGTAATGAAACTGAACTAAAACTATTTTATCTTTTTGGAGTAAACCTATTCTAACCAATGGGGGGGGGGTTGTGTTTTCATTCAACAGCCTTGTGGGGGAGAGGAGAATGGGAGGAGAGGAATGAATAAACTTTAAAAATATCTAAAGAATATATTATCAATATCTATACAGTGAGGCTCTGAATTAATTATTTTCGTCGTATTTTCTCCAAAACTTCAGCACTACAAGCGAATGTTTTTGGAAGGGGTGCATTTCATATCCGTTTCGTAAACTCAGTTTTGGAAAGTTTAGGAATGTCCAATATATACATATTTCCTCAATAAAAAAAAGGTGTAACTTATTTAAGTGATGAAAATATTGTATAAAAAGTTGAAACATAATTAAGTAACATTTTACCACAACTTGAACAAATTTGTAATTGTTAGAATTTGTTCGCAAATAATGACTTAACTATGAAGCAATTTAGTGGTTATTATTTTACAAGTTATTTTGTGTTTTATTTTATTTTATTTGGTCATTTCTTACGTACGGAAGAGATATGAAATTATTTTAGTGGTAAAGGAGGCAAGGAAGGTCGATTTCGCATTCAACACCATTTAAAACGGCCTTAGTGGTAGGATTGGAATGAATTATTTTAAAAATATGTCATTTCTATCTTATTTGTTACTAATACTATGCTATATACATAGTACTATACACATATAATGCTGTATTTTCCCCAAAACGTCTTTGGAAAACTGATGTCTTTTGGGTAGATGATACATTTCACATCCGTTTGTCTCAGTTTGGGAAAGTAAAGGGTTATCTAATATATACATATTTCCGTCTCTACATCTCAGCATTAGTTTTTTTGGCAGATAACACGAAAATCTTTCAGTCAAATTTCGTCAGTTTTAAGTTAATTTATTAATTGTGGTAAAAGTGAAATAATTTGACTGGTTTTTATGGTTTTGACTTATTAGGTGTTTATTGTATTTTTGACATATTAGATGTAAATATTTTGACCTGGGCAGAATGGCCTGTATGGAGTTTTTTAAAAGGGTTAAATATATGTCTCTAAGTAAATTAAGATTGTCCCTGAAGATGGCCGAATTGGCCGAAACGTTGGACATGTGAATGAAATAAATGTTTTGAGACTATAATTTGGATAGTGTTGTTGAATTATTTAGTAAAGTTTGTATATGAATTTAGTTTGTGTCAGAAAAGTGCCTTTAGGGGTCTCAACGTTTCTCGCCACTCACTCCACTATTTCGTTCTTGCATGTACAACCCCATAGATTTGAGGTGGAAGATGAAAAAATTATAGAAGAATTAATGGTATCAGATTATTTAACTAGTTTCGAGTTGATCCATAATAGACATCGCAAGGTCAAACAGTTCCTGAGATATAGAACTTAACATACGACTTAATTCTAATATATGTTGCAAAATGATGAAATCGTGTACACTTATTTACAAGATGTGCTGTAAGAATAAAAATTCCCAAGATTATTTCAACACATAACGTAATAATTCATTAATAATCAACTTGTTTGAAAAAATAAATTAGTATTTGAAAACTACATTTTGGAAAAAAAAAAAAAAATCTTGTTATGATGTTTAGCAAAAAAAAAATATTAGTTCTTTTAAAATTTTTTGAGGTTAATCACTTCCATCATTTGAATTAAATTATTATTTATTTATTCATGACAATTGTACAACGTTTCGGGACCACTGTCCCATATCCATGCACTATAAAAACCTCATGATTTCATATGGGAAATCATGTCCACCATTTGTCACTTTTTTCAGCTTCTTCGCATATATGAAAGTCTATCGAAGATATTCGATATCACATGTATGATTCTGTATAATCATAGATCCTAATTATAATTATTATATTATTTAAAAGATAAATCAACTATTAAACCCAAAAATAATTAAAAACAATATTTCTAAGTGAGTGCTTAGAAGAAGGCTTTACTAAATGGCTTTCTAAACGTTGACCAGGGATTAAATTAACGTTGAGCAGTAATATACATAACGGCGCCTGTCTACCAACCCAAAGATTATGCGTTCGAGCCCTGGCCATAACCGAGATTTTTTTCAAGTATATAATTACATAATACTCACTCACAGCTTCCCCCCGGGGCATTCGTGAGGCCGGTTAGCCAACGGGAGGAACTAACAAGAATGGGCGTGGGAGTGACGAACCCACTCTATGAAAAAATCAAGAAACGCGCGATGTATTATCAAAGTACATCACTCGAAGGCCCTGGACCTTCACGCTCTGTCGTGCCGGAAAAAGAAGATGTATTATACATAAAGTTTTTTCAGATCAAAACGTCTGCAGAAATTCCTAAATTCTAAGTTCAGGTGTAATGAAATTAAAAAAAAGATGAAAATTAAGTTCCTGAAAATAAATATAATATCTTTTTAGCAAATAAACTCTTTTTTATTTAGTTGTAATAGTACAACTAATTATTTTATATTAAAATATATAAAGTGTCTTCAGGTCAAAACTAATGACCATTTCTTCTTAATTTATAATTATAGAATAAAATACGGACACAATCATTTAATTTTAAAGGATTTTTCAGAGTAAACAAGGACATAAGTCAACAATGAATTTAAGCACAGAAATCTATGGAACCACCTTAACTATTTCTAAGTCCTCTTATAGTCTTATATTTATGATACAAAGGTTAATAGTGCAGTAGTTTGTAAGGAAGTAATGTTATTATACCAACAGTTGGGCAAGGAGATGGTTTTGTAAGAATCACGCTTGACCTTCAGATTTTAACCCAATTAGGGGTACCCACTTTATGAGGCAGCGTTGACCCCGGACGGTTATGGACTTAATGTGCCTCATATAATATATAAGTATAATAACTTTTTTAAGAATTTTTAAAGCTACTAAAACAATTTTTTTTATATTTTTTATATCTTATTATTCCACTTTTCCGGGCAGTTCTGAACCTATAAAATATTTGAGGATTATATCGTACTGTTTTATGATCATTCGCAGAGCTCATATTATTTTTTTAACAGGCAATGAATAATTAAATATTGGTAATATTACGAATTAATATTTTATTATTTGAACTTATGCTAATAACTAACTTTCAAAAGAGGTATTAAACTGTATTATCCTTATTTCATCTAAAAGTTATACTCCATAATGTCGATTTTGGGGTAAATAGTGAGCTTTATTGAAAAAAAAAATTATGTTAGTTTTAAAGTGAATTTACATAAACGCGATGGCTCGTGTAGAAAGAAAATAAACGTTGAATGCATTTGTATTTGAAATGAAAACTTTATTTATCGCTCTGGCTTATAACGCAAAGTTCAGCAGCTGAGTGCAAACAAATTATAATGTAACGTGAAATGTATAGTCATGAGGTTAAATTATTTAAGGACTGCATAATGCAGGGTAAACCGAGCTAATTGCGTTCCAAAACTGCAAGAGTTGAACTTCAGGCCTCATTTGAAGGACAGCTATCTTATTTATACATTCGGTATAAATAATTTGTGGAAGCTTGATAATGAATAAGAAAAAAAAAGGTATTTTCATCAAACAGAAACATGAACTGTTAAAAAATACAAACGATAAATAAAATAAAAAAGTTTACCACTTTACCAATCCCTGGTGGCAATCAGAGTTGCCGCCGCGTACTAAGGTGGGAATGTCAAGATTCATTTCTCGGGACCACCGAAAAATAAATATTAATTGCCTCAGTTGGCAATCGAACCCACAACGTTCTAAACTGAGCGCTCTAGGACCTACTGCCCAACTCCATAACCATCACGTTTCTACACTCATCAAGCAACCAACGATAAGCAAATAATATGGTATCATCAGAGAGTCATGTACGTGACTATTTGATTCCACGCTGATGCCGAGTGAGCTACTAGAATGAATTATCGGCTCTTTTCCGTAGCATAAGATCAATAGAAAACCAAAGGAGGAAAAAACAAATGTAACCGCCAAAATTCAAGAAGCATCGTGGATAAGGTACATACAATAAACATGTGGATAAACAACAAGCTGAATAACATTCTTGATTCTTGATTTTTGAGACAAATTCAGTTAAAATTATGAAAACCCCCAAAATCCCCATATTATTTAATATACAGCTTCTCGAATTTGAGAAGGTAAATAATGATTAAATTTTCTAAAAGTAGTTAGTAAAATAAAAAACATTCCGTAAGTAGCCTATAAATTGTTATCATAAAAAACTTTCAGGTCTGGAAATTTTTCGTACTAGCTAATTATTTTTATGTAATACAAAGATTTATAATAAGATGACCCGGGTTGCCTTCAGCAAAAACAAAAATCGTTTCAACTGTTTTTTAACGGCAAATGTTCTGACTCATACTGCAGGGATTCATCAGGGCTGTTGTAGAGGTAATGACTTGAATTTATTATTACTGTACATCTCCACCAATCAAAACTAGACTATGAATGACTTTAGTTTGTGTCAGAAAAGTGCCTTTAGGGGTCTCAACGTTTCTCGCCACTCACTCCACTATTTCGTTCTTGCATGTACAACCCCATAGATTTG
>NW_027110173.1:55662-64457 GCF_000696795.3 Halyomorpha halys
ATATTTCTGTAATCATTCAAAAGCTTATATAATTGATAGCTAAGGTTATCCGAAAATATGTTTATATCTCGAGTTTATGACGGCTAAGAAAAAACACCATCACAGGATTTCATACTGGATGTAAATTTATTTATACTGAAGTAATTAGGAAGTCCGTTTAGGTCGAAAATTTCGATTAAAATAAGCATCTATCGCTTAACATATAAATATGAGAACTACCTCATTTGATGATAGCAACTCATTTTTTTTTACACGACAATTTCGCAGGACTATGAACTTACTGTTTCTTGAATGCTACGTTACAAAGTTTTTATATCAAAACTTGACTCCGTTAATAACGGTAATGTTCTTGGTATTTTTGGTAACAACGATTCGAAACGATGTCTTCCAACTATTACTATTTAATAGAATATTTGAAAACGAGATAAATTTACTACAAATTAAATTTTTTAGGCCAGGATTTAAAGAAAATACTTGGGGCTCCTCAGAGTGAGATATCTGATAAAGGCTTTCTTAAACGACTTATTTAATATAAGGTCAACCCATTCCATCTCCAGAGTCTATTTCAGGTGGGCCTTTCGCATAATCAGATCCTCCTTTCTATTGTTTTCAGATAATTTCATCCTTAACGATAAACTTCACTCGGTCCTTGAGTCGATAGTAACTTTATTTTATAAAATAAGTCAATTGTGAATAATAGTTGACCGAGAAAGATATGAATTTTTAATTAAAACCGGAGATTTCACTCCATTTTTTTTTATTTCATTCAATATTTGACAGTGAAATTAGATAAACAAATAGTCTTCGGAATAGGATTATTTTAACCTTAAGCAAGAGATAACGTGCTCTTTACCTAATAAGGAAATATGTCGTTAATTCAAAACTATATTACCGATTTAAGAATCATGTCATAGTTTTACAAAAAAAAAAAAATAAATGGAAGAAGAAATTGGTGGCAGTAGTTTATTATAACTAAGAACATATTACCGATTGTATATATATATGGACGGACAGGCTCCACAAATAGATAGTCTTTGAGAGTACTTCAAGCGTTTCATTTCGCACTCCTCTCTCCTATTATTTTTAGAAATTTAAATATGCAGAAGATGGTCAGGGTTGCGGTCAAAAAATAACGAAATAGTTAAAAACTATTCTCAAACCATCTTATTCATATATTAAAAATAAATATAATTAGATGTAGTGAAAGTAATCTAAAATTTCTTTATTTTTTTTTTTTAATAATTTATTTATTGATATTTACAACTGTATACATAAATACACATCAAGTAAATTTGCTGTAAGTGATATTATGACATGATATAAACATGTGGAGAATCTACCCATTGATAGAACTCCAAAATCATTTCTAAAGGAGAAGATCTCGAGGCCATCTTCTTTTCAGACGTCTAGGAGGATTATTAGGTAGTGAAGGAGAAGCCAGGTTAGAAACAAGTTGGTTTGGGTGGTTGGGAAGTTTATTATGGAAGGATTGGTATCTGGTTCTGGCCAAATCGGCAACATAGGGGACATTGAGGTCCTGATGGATGATTTGATTTGTGACAAAGTAAGGAGCATTAAGGATTTTATGAAGGATTTTGGACTGTAAGGATTGGATTCGAGAGGAATTAGATGGTTTAGTGGAACCCCATAGCTCAACTCCGTATGTCCAAATAGGCCTTATAATAGTCATGTAGAAGTTTTGGGACCATTCTTCGAGGGTGGTGATGTGGGATTGGAGGGATTGGGATACAATGGAAGGATCATTATTCACTGACAATAGGCATGTGTCATCGGCATACGTGGTGAGAATAGTGTTAGGATGGGTTGGGATGTCAGCTGTAAAAACTGCATAAAGGATAGGACCAAGGATACTACCCTGAGGTACACCAGCAGACTGAGGAAACAGGGATGAATAAGCGCTATAGTGATTTACTTGAAATAACCTGTCTGAGAGATAAGAACGTAGAGAGATAAGTAGGGGGTAGGAATTTACGGATCTTGTATAGCAGTCCTGGGTACCAGACTCGATCAAAAGTCTTTAATTTAAAATACAAAAAAGGAAGATGTAAAAAAAAAAAAAAAACTAAATAAGTGATAAAACTAGTGTTATTGATCCAACGTTTCGTCCCACGTTGCAGAGCTTCATCAAAACTTTTAGACTGAAAGTCGGAGCCAAAGTCAAGACATACTAGAAGATCGCTGATTGACAGTGTGTAATATATAAAAGGAAGATAGTCCCATTGCGATAAAAAAAAAAAAATCTCATACAGTGATTATACTATTTGTATTGAGCTAACGTATTTATTTTATTAATTTTTTTAAATTTTAAAACTTAAAATTTATAAAATTATATACAATTTAAACTTTATTTTAATGATTCATTAACAACGATACGGGGCTATCACCTCATCATGAGGTTCTATTCTTCATCTTATGCATACAATAATTAAATTAATATTCCACTTTTTTTTTAAAAAATAAAACAATTACTTTAAATAAATATATCTTCAATTATCACATATATCTGTTCCCAAATTCGGTCATATATATATTAACAATAATCGCATTGCTGTCAGTTTTATAATAAATTAATAAATAAAATTTCATATATATTAATAAATAAGGAGATCTAAAACCATCATATAATTTCTTGAAACAAAGTTATACTTACAAATGTGATAAAAAATATATTACAAACGATGCCAATTATCCCCTACCTCTATTATATAACAGATGAATATGGCTCGCCACACATTCATTATATGTAGTCTTATATGTTTTAAAAAACTTGGTAAAAAAATTACATAAGTAACATGCGTTCGTGCTAATTTAAATGTCGAAAAAAAGTTGAATGAAAGAAATATAAATACAATGTGTGGACTATTCTAATTAGCACGGATAGTAGTGCTGACAAGGATCTACTTGAATGAACCCAAATCTCTTTCATTTATGAATAGGATGAATACAGGGTTAAAATACAGGTTGGAGGGCTTTCTGAGAAATCTGCTGACGCAATAGGATTATTGACTTTAATTTTAACCGCTTGTGGATTTTTTTTTTTTTTTTTTTTTATACAAAAGACTCACAGAACTATTGATCATTTCATTCTTCCTTGGAAACATATTTTTTTTTTTAGTAGTAGTAGTAGTAAAAACTAACTTTTCAAATAACTATTTTTAATAAAAAAAATAATTTATTAAATGTTTTGGATAATAATTTTAGGACATATTCTTTTAAGTATAGATTATATAATATTTCATTTATATGTAGATTATATACACACATACGTACTTATATTTTAGTGGATTTTCATTATTATTAATTTCGAAAGGAACCTTTTTAATCAACCAAGGGAAAAATACCCGTCCATTTCCCTAAAAAATTGATGTTTTACGTTTTAAAATTTTTAGAACCCAATATTAAAAAAAAAAAAAATCCTTTCATCCGTTCTCCATTCATTTCAATACAGCAAATAATTTGTATATGATAATTTACAACTGTAGTAGTAAGGAAAGTTGAATGAAAGGTTACGCCAGATATTCTTTTTCAGTCTAATCATTAAGATACAAAACATTTCTATAATTTGCTTTTACTTTTATAATAAATAATTAATTCCAAAAACAAACAATTATGAAATAATTTAAAGAACTTTTAGTGATGAATATTTTTTTTTGCTTAAAAGATAATTTACCTATATGAAAAGTAAGACATTAAACAACGAAACAATAAAAAAAAATACTGGATTGTACCAGGAAATATACGTTAACTATCCCAGACATGAAATGCCAAGACGTCCATTTATCAACTATTATTTCTTTTTGCACTACTGCTAAGTTTACGAAGAAGTTGAGGAAGGAACCAAGAGATAAAAGTTGACCTACTAATATCATGTTGAACTTTTTTTGGAGTGCTTCATATAATCAAGTCTTACAAGAATACAGACGGATAATCCGTCCAATCCATGACAGAAACATAATCAGCTAAGCCGAAATGTATAATAAACGTAAAAAAATAATTAATTTAGTAGACAATAAAAACATTATAAAAAATAACCACTATTTTTTTCTCTTTTAAAGACGACTATTTACTTAATATCAATATATTTTTTTAATTTAATTCTCACTATCTTTAGGATTGCATTGCCTTTTTCACTACTTTACTTTTTAATTAAATCCACATATTTTATCATATTTATACTGTTTTGTTTTAATAAGGAAAGTTTTTATGTTTAAATCATTTTCACAATTACTTAATTCGGTCTCTAAAATATATCCATGTAAAATTAAAAATAAGTATACAATAATATATTTAAATTTAATATGTAAATATCATGCATATTTATATATGATGAATTTAAATTAATTAGACCAATTAAGAACAAATTCAGATACATAATTTTTTGTTTGTTTTTAACAATCTTTAAGGTCTTAGTAATCGTAAAGCCAGTTATATTGCTTTTTTTTATCAAACTTTCTTTTCTCTCTCATTTATTTTTGTACTTTCTTTTACCACCGGTTCATCCGGAAAGCTGGTCAAGAAGGGTTTTACTGTTGTCTATTAATGAAATATGCAGCTCATATAGGAAGCTGGGATCCAGGAACTAGGTCTCAACTGCGATAAAACCTCTTTGTGGCGAGCTCAAAAGTAAAGAGAATCATAAATAATGAGAATCTCATTACTCGCCGGATAACACCTGTGTGGCCATAATCATTAGTTCCATAGTTAGTTAACCTAGATAACCCCGTGAGAGCTCTTCATCCACATTTTGAACGACGTTCTGCTTTAAGAACAATGAAAACTTTAGTTCATTATCATTTGCTGTAAAGAGTAAATAGCATTTTTTTAAAATGTACATGAAAGCAAAAATGGCTAGTTCAGTGGAGAAAATAGACTAACAACTTGCTGCACAAATTCGAATCCTGTGTAGGCAAAAACAAAATTGTAATGCTAGCAGAGAATCAACTATGGGACCTTGAATGCTTTTGCGACCTGCTTTTATAGTGTAGAGATCTAACCCGTGATAATACGATAAAGGACAAAGAAGATTCCAATTGTTGAAACTAATACTCAAATAATTATTATATTTGTAAGATTTATAAATGGATTATCTTTCAAGAATCATATTCATTTCATATGAGAGAGGTAACGAAGCTAGTTAACAAATCCGCCAGTTAGCTTATATATCTTATGTTTATAAAAATAACGTTTTCATTTCATAAAAATCAGATAAGTAGTACTGTAATTTGCCGATATATAAAATAGTAAGGTTCGTTATTGTGACAGTAGAAAATTTCGAATAGGGGTTTCCAACAGAAATAAACGTTTTAAAAACAAAAGTCCTAGTAACCAAGTCTTGCCAAATATTTGTTCCTGGATGTGAACAGCCTAGCTCATAAACAAAAGTATGTTGCATTTGTTTTATTTTATTGTTTTTTTTTTAAGATTATTTTTTTGTCTGTTCGATATTATATTTATGCTAGTAAAACAATTGATATTAAAAACTAAAATACTCTTTTCATTGTTTTATCATCGTCTCTGAGGGTTTTTGAGATATTCGGGTGTAATCCTAAGCTATTGACGAGTGACGTGAAATATGGCCATTCTTAGAAAATATGGCTAATTGTCCAATTGTTGTTAAAAAAATGTCATTTCAGAAGTGTTTGTTTTAAGATAGGATAGGAGTGAGTGAGCCTCACGTGGCCTATTGTTAGCCAGGTTAGTACTACTCCCAACAGCATTTACGGCTGAAGAAACCCCTTGGCTTGACATCCTTTTTAATAATTTTTAGTTTACTCCTTGTGCTTTCGCTTTACAAGGATTGTCATCTATCCTTTATTTCCTTTTCGCGATGTTTGCTCATTTTTGATGGAATTAAAATTGGTTTATCCCATCCCGGGAGCGCGAGTGCTTCACTTCCAGTGCGATTGGCCAGTTCCCTTCCTGTGATCCCTACATGACTTTTTTCCATTTTCTTTCGTCGGCCCGAAACTCCCGTTGGAGTCCTTTACTACTCCTACATGATTTGGACCCCATGTAAATATAGTTCACATACTCAGTTTTTTTTTTTTTTTAAGGGCTTAAGTAGGAATGAATGCACGAAATTTTCGGATGATCTGCACACAATCTAAAACTTTTAACGAGTTAAATGAGTCTATAATTATTGTTATATTGTTGTGGTTCAAAAAACAAATAGCAGTGAAGTCCTGCTGTTGCTGCACTGAGTTCAGTAGTGAATATATTATGTTTAATTTGTTGTGGAGTTTAATTTTGAATTTTAACGTTGAGTCATTTGTTACAAAGGATGATGCTGATGATTATGATGGCCCGCCTGTGTTGGTTACAAAGAATTTCGGCATGTTTACAAGAAGACGAAAAAAAATGGGCTTTATATTCTAATCGTTCGGTATTATTCTTAGAGTATTTGGACGAATCTAGAATTGTTTTAGGATGTTGGTAGATTTTTTTTCGGATTAATCAATTGTTATCCTTTTGATGAAATATTTAGCCGAGGAGATTCATTCTGATAACGGAAGTGTTAAATTTACTTTTTGTCGAAAAGTAATGGAAAATTTTGAATTGAAAATATGTTTATGTGTCGGGTGTTATGTTTGTGGATATAATTTTGTACTGTAGGTTATGGCTAATTTTCATCTTCTGAACAAACAGTAACATCTCAAGCTTACACCTGCTCTGATTAAGTTTATTGAGGTCTTTCGTTTTTGAACTGGGCTGTTAATTCACACACAAACGCAAACTATTTTACTAGACTTCATTTTCGTGCCAAGGTGGGCCGAATTTGTATTCTATTTTTTTCTAATTCTATATTTTTCATGATGGTAATATTTCCCTATATACAAGCAAGTAGAAGTAAATTCAAGATCTATTATAAAATTATTTAATGAATCACTCATATTTGATAAGAACAAATACCAGAGCCTAATAGTTAGGCAAACAAAGTTCTCTTACCGAAATAAGATGGGATCTTAATTTCCTAATTATCTCGCTCCAACCCTTACACATTCATTGGTATTTAGCATAATTATAAACTATGGAGAGGTAGCAGTGAAGCAGCTAATACTATTTAAACTAATTTCCATAGTCACTGCTCGGTACTAAACCGATAACTACGCGCGAGAGGTAGACAAACAACAATTAAGCGCAGCTTATACCCCCGAGTTTGGAAATATTTAATTGCTCCTAAAGTCGCCTAATTAGTTCAAATATGAAAACACCATGCTATAGTCAAGTTAAATTGCTATGTAATTAAACATTAAATAACTTACGTTAAATTTAATTATTGTCATGTTTAATAAATAATAGGAATAAAGGCTCAAATAACACAAGTTTATTAACAAAAACAAGTTTATTACAAATCGAATACCACACTTACTATCGGTTATTATAGACACATTGACTGTCTTACGTTGAAGCATCTTTATATTCTTCTTCTCATAATTTTTTTTTTATTTCCATTTATCTATATACGGAATATTAAAGGAAAGTATTATAATCGTAATGAATTCTGAATTCATGATTTTGACTGAAATATACTTTTGAGATTCCTTGAATCTCAATAACCTAGTCCAATGTTCGAACTGCATCGCTCATAAACAAGAATTTTACAAACATTAAATTACATATTTAAGGCGGGATATATGGTTGAGTATATGTAAATATATATAAATATGCTTTGGACGTGACAGTAACTTGTTGGCTAAAATCAACCGACCAGAAGTGCCAATTTACTAGCTTTTTACTTTTTGTTGATTTTCTCAATAACAGGTCTAACGATTTTGATTTAACTCGGCATATCAATGTACAATTATGTATCCTTTATAATCAGCTAGGTTTTATCATCATTGAAATTGTCAGATGTGGCATAAACGATGAAATTCTAACAAACTCTTCCTCTAAAGAACCTTTTATTTAGTTTGTTAGAATTATAAATTATAGAAGGAATTATAAATATCCTTGATTCAATATTGAGCTGATTTATTATCTGCTCCATTGAAGTATACAGAATAATGGTGACAATAGCTCTTTCACCTAGACCCGGATCAATCCACTCTCGCCAAGCAGGCGGTACAAGACTAGGATCTAGCGAGCCCCCGAACTGGAAGACAGAGGTGCTGGATTATTGCACTATCCTCAGCCACAGAGAGAAAGAGCAGGCCATTACCTAGCACCTCCTTGCCAATTAGACACTTGAGGTGAGATATCTGATACGAAATCGATCCGTTGGATGCCCTTCAGTCCGAGCCCTTTCTACTCTCTTCTTCAACCGCCCAATAGTACTCAACCTGGTAACCTACTGAATCGGTTGTAAATTGATACAATCAAAATTAACATATATATATATATATATATATATATATATTTATATATGTAATAATAATATTACAACAAATAAAATATAACCTTCTTAAATAATTATTAATGGCCTAGATAAATATTTGTATTCATTAATCTGGCACCAATCCTTCCATGATAAATTTCTCAACCACCCAAGCCAACTTGTTTCTAATCTGGCTTCTCCTTCATTACCTAATAATCCTACTAGGAGTCTGAAAAGAAGATGGCCCTGAGATCTTCTCCTCTAAAATTTTTTTTTGAGTTCTATCAATAGGTAGATTCTCCACATGTTTGTATCATGTCATTATATCGCTTACAACAAATTTACTTGATGTATATACATTTATACAGTTGTAAATAGCAATAAATAAATTATTAAATAAAAATTAATCTTGCCTATATATAGAATAGTTTTTCCTTGCCCCAAGCACCAACGTAACATA
>NW_027110173.1:64567-68079 GCF_000696795.3 Halyomorpha halys
CGGTATTTTGGATACTGTATCGCCCTTATTCTGCAAGATATCTGTAGGCAATTTTTTATTAAGTTTTTATTATTTTTCATCATTCTTTGAATTATGATTTAAACTTTAATTTAAAATGAGTTAAAATTGGACAGAGGACACTATCGAACACTAAATTAGAAGGTAAATAAATTACTATAACCTACACAGGAGGAGGAAGAACGGGGGAGGGAGTGCTTACACCTGTCCTAAAGAGTGGAGTGATTTTACTAGAGTAATCTCTTGTAATTGCTTATATTGCTGTCACTTGTGTATCAGTAAATATGAAAGACTTATATATTATTTGGTTAAAATGAAAAAGATAAGGAGGTGAGTGAAAATGAAGCGATTTTAGAAGATCACGTTGTTTGGAAGTAGTATTCCAATACCACATTTCAAAACGTTTCAAGTTATGCCATAATTCCTTTGGACTTATATGAAGGAAATCTAGTTATTCCATAGCGATACTTATTATCATCTAATTGAAAATGGTTTATGGCACAGGACCTTCTGGTGGAGATATGTCGGATATTTAAAGGATATCGGCTAGACATGTGTTAAAAATACTTCAAGACATTACAGCTCACAGAAATTACAGGAGTTGACTTTGATAACGATGGTAAGTTAGCTTCCTGAATGCTGAAGAAATTTATCAATACTAGACTGCAACTTAATGGAAGTGCAGTAACTAGAACGAGTATCGGAGTTTCCTATGAGAGAGATTAACAAACATCTATTGGGTAATATGCTCGCTTACAAAAGATCGATTAATGAAGTATATTTGAGATCTATTGCCCCACAAAAAAGGGTGAAGCTCAACCATGTAATCACTAACATAAGCCAGGATAGTTCTTGGAATTAAGTAAACAGAAAACCCAACATAACTCTAAGGACAAAAGAGTAGGATAAAACCAATCCGTTGCTTACGGAAAGGCCTCGGGCGGCGTCAGAATCTTGTGGGTGTTCAGCTTGTAAATTTAATGGTTTAGCTAGTTTATATTTCAAGGAGTGCAAAAGGAAATGGCGCGAGATCGACACATTTTGTAGGTGGAGCTAGAATTAGATACATTGGGTTCTGACATGTTTTAAGCAACAATTGTCAATTGTTCAATAAATACAAAGAATAGTGTCTGGTTATTATTGAGTCCTGAAATTATAATTATTACAAAACCAATTACACAAATAAACTTTCAACCTGAGACACAACCTATAATGGTAATGTTATTAAATCCAAAGATAGACTTAAGTGTATTTAAAATATAATACTTGGATTTAAAAAAATAAACAAGAAGATGGAAGTGGATTAAAGTACCACATGTGGTGGTTCCTTCCCAGGATTATCATATGTTCTAAAGCAGTTATTACAGCTACTAACTGTATATTTTTCAGTGATGAATTTCAATAAATAAAAAAGTAAAAAATATACCCAATGACACCCCGACACAAAATGTTATTTCTATATAATTACTCTAATAATAAAAATAAAATGTACCGACGATAGTAGCTTAATATGAGCTATAATTTATTGAAAGTATCTTCAGATATCTCTGCCATATTAATCATAAAATTAAAGTAAATGAAATTTCTACACGTATTCAATTTTTAATATAAATTCATACATAGTTTTTTCTTTAGTTGAGGAATAAATAAAATGTGACATCTAAAACCAATATTGATTGTTACAAAGCGCAAAAGCGAGTCATAGGTTCTCATCTCTTTTATATATATATTAATCGGAGTATAGAAACCTAGTAAATATTTTACTAGACAGAAAAAAAAAACTGAATACAATTCCTCTAAAGGCAATTGAAAGACCAGGCATTGTCAGGATTAGGGGCACGGGAAGTAATGGGGAGATGGTAAGGGAGGAAATCAATTAAAGTATAGCCAGAGCCCGGAGCTGGAGCGCTGGAAAAAAAAAAAAAAAAAAAAAAAAACGAGGCCGAGAATTGGAAAGGAGATTCGTAGGACCTCGGTGATTGAGGTGGATTATCGTGATAAAGACGTCCATGTTTGACAATCCTACTCCTTGTGAAATATAGGCGCCTGCCGAGGATCGATTTGCTCCCGAGGGTTTGGTAAGCTCCAAGTCGGGAAGAACGGCAGCAGGCAACAATCTATAAATGGTTCTCATTCTTATATCAGAAGTCAATCTAGCCAAATGAAAAAATAATTTTATTCAGAGGCAAATGTCCACGAAGAATGATTACATACTTCTGACTTAATGAATATTTGTTTGGACAAATATTTAAAACAGTTTACTTTAAGTAACCTCGTTTCAGGAATATATGCTATATGTTTGATTACGAGTTTAGTTAAGAATGAGGTGTTGATGTAAGGAAAATTCGAAAGTGGGCTGACGAATAGATATGGGTAAAGTATTCCAAAAGGTAGCATAAATTCTTTGACTGTACAATCGATAGGTTGAGAGCTTATATTGAAAAAATGAATAGAGAAGCGAAGAGTAAGGGTGGTATGAACCATGTATGAAGGTGTTTAAGTTCTAAGAACTTGGAAAATATGACATCTAACAGATATTATCGTCGGCAAGATGAAACAATTTCAACCCGTTATATAATTCACAACAGGCATGAGATGAGGGAACCTGCTGATAAAGACTCCCATGATGTAATTTTTATAATGTAATTCCCGGTCCCTTCAGTCCCATTACCAGCCCAGTAGATATCCTTCCGTATACCGAGCATAGTCGAAGTAGGAGAAAACAAGAGAAGAAATTAGGAGAGAAGTCTCTCCTTGGCGTGATGGGAGAAAGTAAGATGACGGTCTAGCGTCACGCCAAGATATAGGATGGAATTGGAGATTTAGCGGCCCTGTTCGTCCACTACAAATCTCTGAGGCAGGCAGCTCTTTTTCCCTTTCTGGAATGACATGACTATAGCGTCGGTCTTAGTAGGGTTCACCCTTAAGCCATCTTTCTTCAGGGCGTCCACTATGGTGGCAGAGGCTTCCTGGGCAAGGGCGAGAGCCCGTTTAGGCCTGGCGCTAGAGGCGTAGACCCCTGTCATCAGCGCAGGCTGCACCACTGCTTCCACGGCAGCGTTGAACGTTCTGCCAGTAAGGTAATTTCTAAGCAGTCGGCAGAGAGTGGCAGGGAACTGGTATTTCTCTAGCCTATGGAGTAGGAGCGGGTGTGAGACGCTATCGAATGCCTGGCTGCAGTCTAGGGAAATGAAGGACGTTGCTCGATTTCTCCTCATCTGCTCGATGGTGAACGCCTAGATCATAGCGAGATGGTGATCGCATGAGACACCCCGTTGAAAACCCGTTTGTTCCGGTGGTATGACTTCCTCAGCTATGCAATGGTTCATGAGATGGTGGTGGACCAGCCTCTCAAAGATTTTGCTATTGTGTGGGAGGAGGCTGATCGGACGATAATGCTCCGGTAGGTCCCCTTTCTTCCCCGGTTTAAGAAGTCGCACCACTATTGCTGGTTTCCAGGTTTTTTTTTTTTTTTTTTTTTTTTTTTTTTTTTT
>NW_027110173.1:73300-80942 GCF_000696795.3 Halyomorpha halys
TTTTTTGGTCTCTGGTGGTATCACAGCGGCCTCCCTGCAGTGATCCATGAGGTGGTCGTGTATGAGGCGCTCAAAGATTTTGCTCATGTGCGAGAGGAGGCTGATCGGACGATAGTGCTCTGGAGAGTTCCCCGTCTTCCCTGGCTTGAGGAGTGGCACCACGATCGCACACTTCCAGGCAGTCGGGAAGTACGAGATCCTCATGGCCGAGTTGAAGATATTCAACAGGTAAGCTTTACCCTTCCTGGGAAGCATTTTATCTTATTAATCTAACTTTCAATATACATGTTCCTTGATTAACAATAAAAACGGGATGATAAAAAATGAAAATTAACGCATTGGTATATTTTAAATATTCTATAATTCAACATGTTTTCTATTTATATTATTACTTTCTTAGGTGACCTAAAGACAAAATTAAATAAATTATTTACTTCGGAAGGTAGGCCAGACCTGTTAGGATTCATCTTTACTTAAAAGACCCGAATAAAATACAGGGGTCGCTAAGTTATATGTTCTCCTTTCATGAGCACCAAGGGAGCAGTCTGATATCAAGGAGGGGAGGGCGGACCCTATCAGCCTCTGCCCCAAACTAAGTTATCATCCTCCCATTGTAGCTATCTGCCAAAGTTACTTCTACGACCAACTTTATGAATTTATTATAAATAATTCGATTTTTAGAGAAATATTTACATAGTACATTTATCTACAAATTTGATTATACCTAGCACCCTGCTGTAGCATGAGCACTTTCTCCTCCAGCAGTATGGTAATTTAATTTTGCTATTACTTAATACCGTAGTGGAAAAAAACAGTCAGTTCAAAGAAGAAAAAAGTGCCTCTTGAAGTATTAATAATTATTATAATACTAACATTCTTAAAAAAATATATATGTACAAAACAATTGTGAATCCACCTTTCTCTTGGAACAAAAAATACATCTGTGCCAACAGATTTTTGACCTCTCAAACTTCGATATTTGAGTTGATAATGTATTTTAAATTTCAACAAAAGTTTACCACTGCTCAATAATACAATTTAGATACCACATTCATTTAAAAACAATTTAATTTGATATTTTTTGCGATCAAAGAAAAAGAATGAGCCATATCTGTTTTCTAATACTTTTCATAGGCAATATAAGAAAAATATTACAGAAAAATCCCTGAGATAACAAATCATGAAATGTGCCATGAAATTCGCCCCGATAGGAGACAATTTATCGCCGGGTGAAATTTGCTGAGGATTTACTGGAAGGAGCCGCTGTCGTCAGCCCTAGCGGAGTCTGGACCGGAGCCAGGAGTTCCCGTGTAACTGCCCGGATCACTACATGCTAGTGGTTGTGTACTCTCTCCCTGCTGCATAATGTTTCAAATTTCTACCGACTTCATCCATATATTTGAACATAATTAACTACGTATTATTTATTTTAAAACAATATGAATTGAAAATATCAACCCGGATTCTGGGTTGAAAATAGAGAGTAAAATTATACACGTAATTGGTTCGTTCCTGTCAAGTTGCTACGGGTCCCCTTTTCACAACAACCTTTCTAGGGTAGAACTAGCAATATTTACTCCTTCATGGCTCCATATATATTATAATGATATTTTATATATATGTATATGATATGATATTAAGTTTCCGTAAATGAAATTATTGTTCGTGTCACTCTCTCTATAATATACCAGACTACTCTGTAGATACTAGCTGTACGTAATACGTCATATATTTTATTTTAAAATAAACTGAACTATATATACCATACACCACACCTCGGCCACATTTATGTAGCTTTGAAATTTGCACACCTATCGTATAGACAGGCTCAAAAAAATATTCGAAAAGCTTTTATAATCATGTCAACCTAAGAATGGTTAATAATAACAGTATCAGCGCCGCTAATAGTTACCTTGCATATAAAGTGGATAAAGGGAGATGGAGCTTTAGTAATTTATTTCTTTAAAGATAAAACCATTATCCTACCAAATTTATAACTTTCCATGTGATTCACAACCACCTATTCATGATATAAATTTGATTTCATTTAATATTTAACTGAACATATTAAAATAAATAAAACATCAAGATTCCAAATTAATCTACAGTGACAAACAAAAAAGAGGAAATATGACAACAGAAGTTGGTAAAAAGATTCAGAGACTTAAAAACTATTTAATTATTTGTGATGGCATAATTATGCTATCCTAGCCTCTATTTCGCTCTCTACTTTGTTAACATCTGTAACCAGTCTTCCCAGGTACTTAAACTGGTTTACACAAGTGAAGCTGTGGTCTCTGAACGTCACTTTGCTATTCTCTCCCTTATCCTGTCTTGAGCTTTTCAAGTAAACCACCTTGTCTTCATTCACCTTAAGGCCTAATTCATAAACTGCTTCTTCGAATTCCTGGAATGTTCCTTTTAATGCTGCTTGGGTTCTTGCTGCAATAACTACATCATCTGCGTATGCTAAATGTTGAGACAGTCTATTGTAAACGGTCCATCCTGGATTAGTTCTGATTGAGCTATTAGCTATTTCTAATGCTATATTAAATAGAAGAGGAGCCAGAGGATCCCCCCGTCTCAAGCCATTCTCCACAGAAAATTCTTGGGACAGCGAATTTGCAAGCTTAACTCGGGAGGTAGTGTTCATTAGAGTCATTTTTACCAGCCTGACTACTTTTTTCGGTATGCCTACCTTTTCCATGGCTTTTAAAAGTTCCTTTCTGTCAACCCTGTCATACGCTCGTTTAAAGTCCACGAATAGCAGATGTAGGTCTATATTATACTCATAGCATTTTTCCATTTTTTCCTGCCTCAGGGTGAATATCTGGTCAACTGTCGATCTACCGGGCCGGAACCCTCCCTTATATTCTCTTATAATATTTTCCGTGAAATTGGACACTGTTTTATGTAGAAGCACTTTAGTATTTTATAGGTTGTGTCTATGAGAACAATGCCTCTATAATTACTTTCTTGTGTATAGGACATATTGCTGCTCTTGTCCAATCTTTTGTCATTTTTTCTTCAGTCCATATCTCCCAAATCAAATCATTTATTTCGATATTATTCAGATCATTTATAGTTGTGTTATGTACAATGTCATTTTCTCTCAGTCTTTCCCTTATTTTATTTTTGAATCCTTTTGCTACTTCACTCTCGTGCAGCTTTTCCGAGTTGTAGGCATGTACTCTATCCAATGTAGTGCATCTTCGCATAGCCAGGTTTTGTCGATACCAGACTTTTACCATGTAGTGATCCGTGTCACAGCCCCCTCCTCTAAACGACCTTACATTTCTGATATCTGATGCATGCCTAACCTCTATGAGAACATGATCTATTTGGTTTCTGGTCAGATCCATGTCTCTTTATGTATTTCTTTATGTGGGGATTTAGTCCTACTAATGACCAGTCCCTTTTCCATTGCAAAGTTAATTGTGCGATGGCCATTATCATTAGAGTAGTCATGTTTACACTATCTGCCTATAGTAGGTCACCTCTTTACCTATCTTAGCGTTCAAGTCGCCTACGATAATTTTTACATCGTGTCTCCGTATCGAATCATATTTTCTTTCATAGGAAATATCCTTCTCCTCCTCCTCTTTCCTGTCTTCTGTCGGGGCATGTAGCCCTGTCCACAATTAATGAGCAGATAATTTTCTAATTCTATCGTTGTCACATTTCTCCAACGTATCTCCTGTAGAGCAGCTACCTCAACTTGATATTTATCAAGCTCATTCTCTAATCTCTTGCTTGAACCTGGTTGATTTATCCTCTTACATTCCAAGAAGCAATATTAAGTCCATATTTCCATGCCGGGGACAAATATTTTGTGTAACTGTCCGTATATCCGAGGCTGTGTGTTGTTTTCTGAACTTGTAAGTTTTTTTTCTGGTTGGTTAATTCACCAAACCAACCCTCCTCCTTTATCCGGGCTTGGGACCGGCAACTGGATTCCTTGAGAACTAGCAGGCGGAGTTTTCATTGTTCGCAGTACTAAACAATGGTTGAATACAAAGTATGAAAGAATTCTAAGAATAAATAAAGAGGGAAAAGGAATAATTGAAATATTTGATTATTGGGGAAAGAGAAACACTTAATTTAAAAAAGTTGTGCTGCCAGCTGTATTGGGTTTTAAATACATAGCATACTTATACCTAATTAGACATTCTTTTAAAATACTTATAATGTATAGGCATATTTCAGTAAATTTAAAATTTATAATAATGATATATGATTTTTTTGTGTTCTTTTATTACTTTTTTTTTATCTTTTTTCATTCTAAATTCCTATTTTTTTAAAAAGTCTACAACCGCTAAAATAGGCCCATAAAACAGCCTGGGAACGTGCCATGGCCCTATTGATTCCTTTTTCCTAGAAACTTAGTATAGATGAGACCTCACACGTAAAACACGCGGTTCTCAAACAATACCCTCCTAAGGGGCTCCTATCGTTCCCCTAATCCTGCCATTACAAATGAATGAAGCATTATGTTAGAGACAAGCAGCATTCTCATTAGAGTCTTGTCTAGGGAAAAGTCGCATCGAGTTGCCGGAGGACACTTAAAAGACTAGTTGTAAACATCAGTTTGTAAATAGAACCTTGTCAATATGTCTTCGTTTCTGTTCTCACTTCATATAAAGTAATTAAAATCTATCTTACATCACACTGCTGATCAGATATAACGCTGCTTTGTATGAGTAAACATTTTTTCGTAACCTCCTTTATTATTAAATTTATACAATACATACATACACATGCATAATAAAAATGACAAATGTATAGAAGCATACTACAGCCTTGGATTGCCTTGTGGCATTGTAAGGTTCGTTGCAGGGTCCAATCAAGGTAGTCAAAATCATGCACCTAACGCCAGTGGATTATTGGTATAAGTATCTAGCAGTAGTAAGATTATCTAACTGAGATATGAAGTGGGAAGGTAATAAAATATTTATTCTCATTATTTTGGAACTTATTATCTTGTAAAGATGGAAACGTACAATAACCAATGGCCTACTTCTCTGGGGTGGCGGGTTTATGCCGATTCCTTGTTTTAGCAAGAGTTATAATGTTAATTATAATCTCTAACGGGGATACGAGAGCATTAATATCAAATACTCCTATGTAAATTAACTCTTTTATTTTCATGCTACTCCAATACACTGAGCAATGAACCTTACATATTTTTTAATTAATATACCTTACATAGTTTTGTAAACTTGACCTCAATTAAGTTTCAGCTCCTTACCAAAGATAATCCACATTCAATTCATTAATCAAAAAACGTTAACCAAAACAGATGTCGGAATATCGGAACATATATTTGACATATGAATAGAATAAAATAGTTGTTTAAGCCTTATAGGTCTTGAAGTCCACTGAGTGTAGCGTTGATATTAGTGAACAGATCTCCGACTTCCATAATTGATCAAATTCGATTAGTTTAACACTCATATCACAAAAATTAGACTATTTTGATGAAAATCATAAACTGGGATGAATTGAGTTTAGATGGGCTTATAACACTTCACTACACATTTATTATTGATTTCGATATGTTTCGGACTGACAGGCCACTCTCAAGTACAGAATCTCTAATATCTGTTAAATTAATTAAATCTTTAAAATTAATTCCATGTGTAGCATTAATTTTTGAACGAATCTTCCTTGAATCTAATTTAAACTTAATTTACGTTACTAAAAAATAAAATGAATAAACTGAAATTAAAATTTGGTTAGCCGTTAAACAAGTTTAGGATCCTATGACTTCTCTTTGAACTCAAGACGATACTTCCATACCCCTACTTTCTCATTCTTCAATCATTCCTTTCTGACAGGTTACTAAAACCTATCTGGACCTAAGGAACACAGACATTGGGTACATCTTAAAAGGACATTTTAACAAATTCCACATCTTTGAACTGAAAATTTTCAGGATAATAACAAAAGCTCCTTGGTATATGAGCAGCATAACTTTGTATATTGACTATGGTATACATTCTAACAAGATTCACAGGTTGATTATAGGAGGAAGGGACATTAAGTTTTAATTTCGTGGGAGTGTCACTGCAGAGTTGAGGTGCATCGACTCCCTCGTCTACAAACACCTTCAATAAATATGTACTAACAAATCATTTCATGAAAAATTACGAACAGATCCTAACACACTCATTCATGTCATGGCCACAATCCCCATAAGTTATGCCCGTGGTAAGTCTCGTCAAACAATCAATGATTTTTTTCAAAAATTATCATTAATTTTTTTTCGAAAGACCAGAAAGCGCGAAAATTATGATTTCTGATTATATAAAAATTCGTATTTTAGGTTTCCTCGAGATTGGAAGAGCGAATATAATCTTTGTTCCTCTCAAGAATAATTCGCCTTAAATAATGAAGTCGTAATGCAATCAAGAAAGATCTCGGCTTTTCCCGTTGGAATCCTATGGCACTATTTTTTTTTCTGTAGTTATTCATTAAATTCATAAATATTTTCCATTAATCGATCGTTTATAATTGCTAACAATGCGAATTTTTTTCAAATAAACAAAATTATAAAAAGTACTTTACGATACATTTTTTTAAAAATTCTTTATTTATGCTGATATTAAAGATCAATTAATTGTACATTAACTTGCCAACCTCAACCAAAATAGTTAGGTCCGTAAGGGAGAAAATGTGAAAAATCAATTCTATAAAGTGGCATATCCAATCGGTCGATTTTATCTAAAATGTTGCTGTCACATTCTTATCAGATCTTCCCTAAGTATTGAATATTGTAAGTATGCCTAGAGCTAATTGTAAATATGCAATCGGCTATGTGTGAGTGGCTATACACATCATAGAAATATCGAATTGGTGTAGTTGTTGGCCGAGTCGAGTGGTAAGAGTGACAGGGTGGACAAATATAGGGCAAGCTAAGACGTTGGCCCTTGGGTAGAGTGGAGAGCCCTCATTTCTGCCCAAACAGATGTGCCCTACTTTATAGGTTATTTCTCTCTTGTCATGTGGAAATAGCTAGTTATTTTCTAGCATTGCAATAATATATCCGGTCATAGTTGTTCATTAACTGCAATAAAATATATAATAAAAATTGTACAATTTAACACAATATTGAGTAACACTTGACTTTCGCTCATAGGAGCTATAAAGTTCGATAAATTTATTAGTATCACACAGTAGAAACTTCTTATAATACCCTATTTTTGCATTATGTATTTTTAATGGTTCCTTCAGTCTATTCCTCACCAGAAATAATATTTTTTTTCTTATCGATTTATTTATGAATATCGTATATAAATGTTTATGGCATATGGATCTAACAGAAATTCGTCTAAGGTTAGTACATTTAAAAATGATTCCTATACTGTGACTGGATTAAAGATAAACATTTTTGAAAATGGCCAATATAAGGACTGAAACATTGCAAATATATAATATGCATTAAATATAAATTTTGAAAATTAGTAATTATAATATATAAAATAATATATGGTTGCTAGGGTCGCAGCCTGGATGCCCTATGGATACCCATATTACACTAGTTGCGATGTAGATGCACACTTTGGAGCTTGAGCACTATGTTAGTATACATGGTAGTATAGTGAAGAAGAAAAAAAATTAGGTATATTTAGTATTGAAAGAG
>NW_027110173.1:81047-98108 GCF_000696795.3 Halyomorpha halys
TACATTTATTTAGATACAGCGTTGCAATATGTAGGTAAAAGTGAAGAAAACAAACAGACATCTTGCATTCTGCATTTCTCTGATGATGATAATAGTCGTTAACATTCTTTCATCCAGAATTATGGTGCTTCTTCTTTTCTCAAAACTCCAGAAGGTTACGATGATGCATTAAACTCAATGATATTGAGGTATAGGAATAGTTCGACAAAATAAGAATGGGGAGAGGAAAAGATGAGAGTTGTATGCTTTAATAGGAAAATTGTGAACAAGTTAATTTGTTCACAAGTGAAATACAATAAGTCGAAAAATTATGCTTTAAAATATATGTTGATTTTTTTTTTTCAATGTAAAGAAAATATTAATTTTACTTTATAGAGGAATGATATTATTAAATTCTATGAAGTTTAATCTTATTAACATTTTAGACTGGAAAAACCAAATAACTCAAAACTGATGAATTGTTTCTACACTCAATAATAATTTTTATATTATAAACTGGAAGAAAGATAAATTTTACAAATTCAAAAATTAATCTCTTTTTTACCAAATCTCCAAAATAATTGGAATTGAATGATGTCATAGACGGAGACTTAATTATGTTTTTAGGTCTTTGGGATTTAAAAAAGACATCAGCCGAAGTAATCATGGGATCGATAGGGAACCCAGAGATAGAGTTTTAATTGCTTTTAAATCAGCAGGCTCCTCGTTAATTAGATAACTGGTAATTTACATTACTGGACGTGGCACGGCGTGGTCGGAATTCGAAAACTGGGAAAAAGTAAAATCCATCGGAGAAAAAAAAAGCTAAGCTATTCAAATTTATGGCCCCAGAATCAAATAGGAAATAACTCAATTTTTGAAAAAAAAAAAATGGAAGATTTTCTCAATATAAAATTCAACAGAGCTCGGTTAAATATTAAATAAGACGCTGAAAATAACAATAATAATAAAGACACAACAAAACTCAGCAGTAAAGTTTGTAATAAAGATTAAGAGGATCATAATAAAGACAAGAAAATTCTGAAGATGAAGCTACATCCTAGAACGTTAAAAGTTATAGATCAATCAAGAGTATCAAATGCCTCTACTTTGATATGAAATTTTAATGGTTATAGTTGTACTTAATTTTATAACATAAAACTTTATTCTTATTAATTTAAAGTGTTATTTCACTAGAGTTACTATGAGGGTAGACATCATTAAAAATGATTTGCACTGTCAAAAGTGTTACTTAAGAATATAATAATGCGCAATTGTTTCTCAGATTTTTTTCATAGCTTTATTTTTGTTTCTGGTTAATGTAATTAACCATTTTTGCAGGCTATTCTCCTCAGGTCTAATGAAATTAGTCAAATTAACCTACGTTTGGCACTATTTCATTTGAATATAAATAAATAGTTTTAAATGTAATTATCAAACCCCCTAGTTTCTAATCTTGCATCCTCTTCCATTCCTGACAATCCTCCGAGGCGCCTGAAAAGAAGATGGCCACGAGACCAGCTAATGTAAAATCTCATTAGAGTGCTACCAATGGGTAGTTTCTCTACACAACTCTTTAACTTAGATCAGATTTACTAAATGTATTATAATGTACAATTGTAAATAGCAATAAATAAATATTTTAAAAAAATGTAATTAATATAAACACTAATATTTAAGTGTTTAGATTAATTACGATTAACAGTATTTATATTCAAATGAAATAGTGGAGTTTTAATACTTTTAGGCCTGGGTAGAATAGCCTAAAAATAATTTTAATAGTTGGATGTAGATTGTGAATTTATGGTCAGGATAGTTTATGAGGACGGCCAGGTTGGTCGAAACGTCACTTAAAGTACTAATAAAGTGTATTGGAGTTTAATTGGGAACATTTTATTTGAATAATAAAATCGTTCTCGAACAAGATATAGGATTATTTATAATCCAATTAATTATTATTTATAAACATATACTTGAAAAAAAACACCAGCTTTACGGAATGTTTTGGGATTCTGGAGCCAGTAACTGTGTAACAGACACAGTTCCAACAGAGCAATTTCCACCAACAATAATTTGGGTACATTGTAGGTTATAATAATCAATACTGATTAAAAAAAAACAAAGAAACAAAAATAGCCATTTGGCCTAGCAATCCAGTGTTTAGGACACTATGGATCTCTATTTTTAGTCGATTAAATTGTTTTCAATTAAAGCATACAACTCTCATCTTTTCCTCTCCCCATTCTTATTTTGTCGAACTATTCCTATACCTCAATATAGTGCATCATTGAGTTTAATGCATCATGGTAACCTTCTGGAGTTTTGAGGAAAGAAGAAGCACCATAATTCTGAATGACAGAATGTTAACGAATATTATCATCATCAGAGAAATGCTAAATGCAAGATGTTGTCTGTTTGTTTTCTTCACCTTTACCTACACATTGCAACGCTGTATTTAAATACAAGTATATATGAATTACCTAATTTTTTTTTCTTATTCAATAGTGCTCAAGCTCCAAAGTGTACATCTACATCGCAACCAGTGTAATGTGGGTATCATACAGGGCTTCCAGGCTGCGACCCTAGCAACCATATATTATTTTACATATAAATATATAAAAACTAATTTTCAAAATTTATATTTAATCCATATTATATATTTGCCATGTTACATTCCTTATATTGGCCATTTTCAAAAATAAGTTATTTTTAATCCAGTTACAGTATAGGAATCATTCTTAAACGTACTAACCTTAGACGAATTTCTGTTGGCTTATTTAAAAGGCTGTCTCCATAAGCCATAAACATTTATACACGATGTCCATAAATAAATCGATAAGAAAAAAAAAATTATTTCTGGTGAGGAATAGACTGAAGGAACCATTAACAATACATAATGCAAAAAGAGGGTATTATGTACGGACCTCAATGATCTCTTGACTTCTATTCCACCCTCAGGGGCCACAGAGCTTCATGAGCTTTGCAAAGATTCTTTATTCATTAGGAGACGGGGAAGGAACATAAAAAAAAGTTGGAGGGGAGGAATTCTTCCGTTCGCGAGAAATTTTCGTTGGAAAAACCGCCCCCAAACTACGGAGCACACTGGGGGAGATAAATTCCTGCTAACTTATTCATGGGCATTTAGCCGAGGCCATGTCCTGTTTATAAATTCCCGAGCACGGCGAGGCTACCTGTCACCGCTGTCTTAAAGTCATGTCCGCAACCCGCTTAACCGTTACCAGCGTCAGGTAGGGTAAAGTATTCATGTGTTGATAATCGATAGACCCCGCTAATATCGACTTCTTAATTCATCATAACACAAGTCATTGATTCAAACGTAGCAACATGTTCAATGAATAACTTTAAAAATCAATATTTAGTTTTGATATACCGCCTTATCCGCTATAAAAAAAAATTAGAAAAAGTTATTATTATTAGATTGTATTCTAAGATAGTTAATATGTTGTGAAAATGAGTGTATTATACTTGAGGCATTAAATTCATTACTGATGTAAGTCAAATACGAGTATTAGAGGTTGGAGACGTTCAAAACTTAAACGTTCTTTTAAGTTTCTATTAAGTCAGGAATAAAAGCCGTTTCAGCTAAAAATGGTCATTAACAAGCATTTCCAATTATTTAAAAGCATTTAAATCTGAAGCTAATACACTAAGTGGATAGATTAACCTTGTTTTAGGGCCGCCCTAAGCTCAGTGGTTAAGACAAAGTCTTACCAATTTGATGTCTACTGGCGTTGCCGGTTCGAATCCGGCCAGGGGCATTGACTTTATTCATTGAGTGGCGGTCCCACAAAATGAAAAACTTTGACCCCCAACCTTCGTTAGCCATTGTAGGACTCCAATGAGAGTCTTGACTGGAAAAAAAAATGAAGATAAATTATGACATTAAAAGATCGACTTACACCATCTTTTCTCTCGGAACCTCAATTACAGTAATTTGTTTGTTCCAGTTTAAAATAATTTCTCTTTCATGTTCAACAATCAAGCGTTGCTTTTACCGTCAAATGAGGTTACTCTGTACGAGCCCACTTACAGTAGTCTGAAATGTTAACCCCAGTTTCCTTAGAGTGTAAATAACAGAATAATGACCAGCTGGAATCATTCTACTTAAAAAGAAAAGTAAAGTTTTTGGAAACGAAGGATACTTCCACCACTTTCTAATATTCATTGCAATAAAAGAGTAAAACTGAAATAAAAAAATTATTTTTGTTCGAAAATACTTTTTATTCTTTTTTTTAATTTATTTTTACAAAATTAATATAAAGTTCCTACTGAAATAAAAGCAAAAGTAAGAGTAAGAGTAAAATAATAAAAATACCTCAAAACAGAACGTATTTTCAATATAAATTAAGACAAATATATTTACTTTAAATTTGTTTAGAAATGTGTTTAATAAATTTGAAAATATTATTGTATTAAAAAATATTGAGAATAAAATAAAAAACAGTAGATAATGAAAACATCATAGAGTGAATTCAAACTGCAAACAAGGACAGGTCTCTTAAACCTTTTAAAAGTTCTCCAATTTCTGATACTTGGCCTAAGCCACGAAATTGTGACTGAGGATAACTTCTCTAAAGAAGTTATCCTCAGTCACATTTTCGAAAAACAAATATAATCAAAACTGAAATAGGTTTGTTAATCACAGAGAGAATTTGAACAATATTATGAATACACTTTCATTCTTAAGCATTGTAGAAGAAGTAATCTAGCAATAAACGTTCGAAGAATGTTCATCAGAAAATAACAGGGCGAGAAAACAAGATATCAGAAAACCTAGGATTATTTTTCGGCTGAACTTTGCACCAACAGATTGAATGATATACTTCCATAGTTTATCCCACTCAGTTTATTTGCTGTCATTAGTATGCCACACTTAATATGACACAACTTCTAACTTCATGGGAGCTATGTTACTACTTAATGAGCGAAGTAAGCCACTCTTACCATACCGTCAAGGTGGGATACTTTTTACAAGATTTTAGACATTTTGTTTATCAATATTTTGGGATTTTATTCCCTTACAGAAGTAATGAAACAGCCTGAAACCAACAACTCAACTCCATTAGAGTATAAATGAAAGAAACGTTCTAGAATTTAAACTGCGGTAATATCTGCGTGTTTCAAAGTTATATTTCCGAAAAAAAAAATTATCAGACATTATAGGTAAATCTGAAGAATTTGAACCAATTTCGAAAATTCATTAAAACCATTAGATAATTAACATTTTGTATTTAAGGCTGACTCTTTAGAGTGCAACAATGATTTCTCTACCTGTCTGTATCATACCATTATGATCTTACATCAAATTTACTAGATGTATTTTTATGTACAGTTGTAAATGTCAAGAAATAAATTGAAGAAAACTGACTCTAGCCAAGTGCAGGACTACTTGAAACATATAAGAAAAAATATATTATTTAAATAAGTCTGAAAAAAGACTTATTGTAAGAATATTCATAGATAATTTATTTTCTATATTAATACTTTTAATCAATGATAACTTATATTTATTTATTTCTCATGCCTTTTGAAGAATACAGAGGTGCAGAAGCAGTTTGATGTCACACAACAAAATCATTATAATTAAAAATTTTGATTAATTGCATAACCGTTAGTCTAGTAACTTTCATACAAAGTGCTGCACCCCTGACCCTTCCTGGGTTCTAGGCGTTACAGATTTGCATTTTTTTTAAAATAATTTATTAAACGTTAAAATTTCAGAGCTCTGATAAAAAACCAAACACTATCGATTGCAAACGATGCACACACATTTAATCTAAGCATATATCTTAGGTTCCATTGCAACACATTCATGTTTGGCGTTCTGAACTTTTTTTTTTACTTTCGTTGTATAATCTATCTCCATAATAAATAAGACAAGTATGAAATAGATCATATTGCACGCAGGATATGATATAGAAAGTAGACAAATGATTGTTTCTATCGGAACCATATGTATATAAAAGAAAATATCGAACCATACAAGTCGAAACACGGGGTACTCTGCAATTTTCTTCGGGATGAATTGTGTCAAACGAGGAAGGAAAAGCATTTAACCTGGTCCATAATGCGAAAAAGGTAATCTCAACAAAATTGAAGAAACGTCGCTTAGTACAATTCCTAGGTCGGTATGCCTGGGGCGCCAATCTCCCGCCAACTAACTCACAACTCCCGCCATATCTTCACTTTATGTCCTCGCCTCAGTTCTGTTTGTCTTATTGCATTTAACTAAACATACAAGTTGGAATTAAGACTTTCAACATTAACCACAGGTAATACACTATATACAAATGTAATCTGACACACATATTTTAGAAAATAAATTAAAAATCACGTGTCCGAATTATATAACTTTCACATTCCATCATACAATGAGACGACTAATCCTTATACTTTTAAAAATATAAATTTATTAATTAATTAGAATATCAACGTACATATTACCAACACATATATTTCTTATATAGGTAAGTGGATGTAAAAACTAAACATCATGATGAGAGAAAGAAGATCATGAAGAGAAAGACCAGCAGGCATAGATTATTTACTTTATTTAATTATAAAATTGTTCCATATTTAATATTTATACTTTTAATTTTACTATTAACAATACGATATAGTTAGTTATTTTAAATAAACATAATAAAAGGTACTTTAGATATAGAAATTATTACAAATCATCATTAAATTCCTTTCGGACTATTGAAGATAAGACGAAGGATTATTTCGATATGAAATAAAATGTAATTGTACATAAAAATTAAATAAATCAACAAGGTATAAATAAAATAATTAAACCATCAGGTTACATATACTATATGGTTTACAAGAAAAATGCTCAGTATTTATTGATATATTTATAATTATAACGTGAGTATAATAATATAACAAAAAATATCTATTTTTTTTTTTTGGGGTCCATTGAAGGTTGTTACTTGGTTGTCTGACGCTAGTGGATTATTGGAACGGGGAGGGGCCGTTCCGCTGGTTGAATGGTGAAAATTTAAACCTCAGACTTGAAGAGTCTAAGGCCTTCCCTCGTCGAGGACGTCGACTAAGGGAACCGTGCTCTGCCACCTCCCAGGTCGTGGTGGAGGGACGATCTCCCTGAACAGTGGGTTGCAGCAGGCCTTCAGCCCATCAAAGAATTTTGAGTTAATTGAGTCGGCCTATATACTCCGGCACAGTAGGATCTAACTAAAACATTTTTATTATCAGTGTTCGGTTTTTGTTTTATTTGTGGGATTCACTTTTAATTTATAATATTTATAAAATATATTAAGGAAAGAACTTGAACCACTTTAAACCCCACTGCGGAGCTTTATTTGTATACAACTATCATATATATCTGATCATAATGTAATATTGTGATAATTGATAATTATATTCATAATATTTTATATACATAATATTATATTTAATATCATTAGAATACATATTACATCTTTAAATATGAAACATCAGATTATAAAAAATAATAATAAACCACCGGTTTCCTCGTGTGTATTTCAATAGGAATCGAAAATTTCACTTTGAAAATGATGCTATGTGTTATTCCAAAATAAATTTTATACTAGTTTCGATTCATGTTACTCAGAGCAATAAAACATATCGAATATTTGAAATGTTATAAATTTTATTCTAAGCAAAAACCTTTTATTCATAGTAATTGTGGAACACAGAATTTAAATAAATGGTTTGCCCGATATGGTGGAAAATGGATTTGTCCACACAAGTAAGCGGGTGGAATATTAACAACGCTGCAGGTGCATACTTTACACGACTTCTTATTGAGAAACATGAGGGAGTTAATATGACGTAGTGGGGTGCATATATTCAACAGCCGTGACTTTATAAAGCAGCTCATATCCCATCAGTATGAATGTGCCCTATTATCATACTCAATTTCTAGGTCAAGTCATGACGTACGGCCATAAATCAAACTTATGAATGAATAAATATGAAAAAGTATGGTAAATTGGGTAAGTAAGGTTTATTTTTTTCTATATATATTAAAATTTAAACGTTTACATAATCGTTATAATTTGTCAAAGAAGCCTTAAACGAATGACAGTCTTAAACATTTTCCGCCTCCTTCATTCGTAAAAAAAAAACAAATTATTAATTAAGATTCAGAACCATAGACAGTTTTATTTCTTGTTTTTTGTTATTTATTTATGCATTTTGGAGCTTTCGGCGTCCAGCGTTATCTACATTTAACGATTTAAAAAATATACTATTATAAATTGTCACAAAATTAAATAACAGTATTTTATATTTTATAATTATAATATAATTAATATTATTGCCAAACAAATAATCTATAAAGCATCATACCTATAATTATATAATCCACATTTCAAGTCGTTACAATGTCTCTAAAGAAACACTTAGCTAACCAACATGGTGGAGTTAATTTTCAAAAATGACAGAAAAAATTTAAAAAGAGGAATATAAACTGAAATTCAGTATCATCTACAGTTAAATTTGAAGTAAAAATATGTGAAGACCTAGGTTAGAAAATGATTCTTCTTAAATTAATAAATACGATATTGAGGAAAAGTAAAAAAGATTAAATAGATTGTTCATTAGCACTAGAGTTTTGTGTTAAATATTTTTGAAATTTGAATATCACCTACAATTTATTTCATATTTTCTACTATAGCAAGAACCTGAGCTCATGTAAAGTTTTCAAAAGCTATACCACCCTTAATATATAAAAAGTTATATTTTGCTTAAATAATCACAAAAACAAAAATACTTATAAATATGAGAGCGAAAACCTTACAATGATCCTTGAAGCGCATTCACTGATATTATTTCTTGGTCTTGAACATAACTGTTAATGAAAAAAATAAATCTGTACTGTTACAAGGATTAAGTAAATAAGGAATTACTGTTACTAGAACATTAGTTGTGCATGGAGGTGATTAGGCACAATCTCAATCGGCTACAAGGTTTTTTCTCAATTAAAGGTACCCACTTCATGAGGCTGAGTGGGCCATGAAGGGCTCCCATTCCCACAGGGTTGACTTATGTCTAGAGTAATAAAACAACAATTATCTGTTACAGCAAGATTCAAACTCGGGCCTTGGAGTTTGTAGCACAGTGCCTTACCACTGACTCCGATGACTATTAATAATGGGAACTATGACAATATGCATTATTTAGAAATCTTTGTCTTTTGATTTTGTATCACAAAAACTGTAGTAAGTTTAAAAGATGTGATATTATACATATAACAAATAATATAATAGTAATATAAACAATAATTATTTAATAAAAAACAAGATTTAAAATAATACATTTATCTAAACAAAAATATGACGTTAAGAGAAGGATACAAGGTTATACAGTTCTGCAAGACAGTAGCGTTGTGCGGGTTTAGCTGAACTAATCACTGAAGGAGCACTAAGCCAATTACATATAACAGTATAAATCATTTTAAAAAGAATTGTTTAACTCCTAAAGTTTGGATGAATAATTAGACTTGTATAAATTAGTTTCATGTTTAAATCAATTAAGATAGAAACATAAATAAAAGTTTCAATTTCTGTATCACGAATTGTAATTAATGATTTCCGCAGGACAATTCTCTCATTTATTAATGTTCAACATAGAGTATTTTTCCTCGGTAATTATTTTGGTTAGTTTATTCTTTAATAATTCTAAAAATAAAATATATACTTTTTTATGATAATTTTGATAACAAGTCTGTCAAAAAATTGAAGAAACAAATTATTTTATTTTATTCGTAGCTACCAACACACTCTACCTACATACCAGTAGGTATAGTAATTGGTTCAAATATTCTTTATCCTTTTTAAAATATTTTTATGTTTCCGAATCAGAGAAAAATGAATTCTCAACTATTAATGTGTTTATGTGTACAAAGATTATCTATTGAACTGGTGAACCTATTTTTTATTTTTATTTGTAGTTTTTCGAACACCGAGGTGTGAATGTCAAATCCCCCCACTAGCGCACAATAACTAAAACAGCTAAACAACTTTCGCAGCTCTATCGATTTGTACAAAACTCGTTTTCTTGCTTTTTTTGGGAATATACCCTGAAGTTAAAAAAAAAAATACACATTAATTGATATGGCAAGTTTAATTAAAATCATTAAAGGAGTTTTGTACAAAATAGGAAAAAACTGTGAAATCAAACTGACATATTTAGTAATTTGATTTTAGCAAAAAAGTTGCTGAGGCATCCTAGGCATTATTTTTGTTAATTACGTAATGTTAGTTTCATGAAACTTTTTATTTCTTTTCACATTCACATCGATTTGCGAGACTTGGTTCAGAGAACTAAGAGAGACATTAATTTTTGTTTAAAATTTGAATTCAGAATTTTTTCACGTTCTTAATACTTTCTCTTATTATATACTTTATACATAGAAAAGTATGAATTAAAATCTTATTAATTAGACTAATATTAAAATAGATATTGCAAAAATACTTTTGTATTGGATCTCGGAAGTGGTGAGAAAAGTCGAGCGTTTCATTAAACATTTTATATTTATTTTATATTTCTTGGACTGTTTTTTGTTTAGAGACGAACGAAACTTTTATGTAATATTATTGTTGACAATCTCTCTATCACTGTAAAATTCTAGCAAAGAAATAATGTTAAATAAATATTTAATATTAAATCAAATAAAATTAAATTAAAATGAATAATAAAATAGCAGAATCAAATAGATCTCAAAATGATTAGCACCCTAATCTTATAAATTTCAATTATCTGACTTTCACATTTAAAATAATTATCTCTTTTCTATCAACCCCCAATGAGCTAAACTCGTAAATTGTAAGGGGTGTAACCACCCCCCTTAATTGAATTCGACGTACTAATCTCAGTCGACAGTCTGACCGAAATTAAAATTCAATTATCGTCCCAAATGGCGGTCATTAGGGGACTATGGCCCCGATGTAGTGGCATCATTGCAAAAAGTTATACGCATAAAGGCACAGAATCGCCTGACATAAATGACGTCATTGAAAATATCCAACTTTCCAATTATTCGTACTTACTAAAAATAAAATATTCCTTGCCCACCTGGGAGGGATAAGTTCTCTAATAGGTTTAAGATGCGAGTAGCTCAGTGAGCAAGGGTCTCTACTTTCTACCTCTCAGTCCCTGGTTCACATCCAGCTGTAGCAAATAATTATTTATTCTGTGACATTAACCATGAGTCACCCTGTGAGTTAGGTAGCCTTTTTGGGACACACCCAGTCTCTGTAAAGTGGGTAATCCTAATAAGTAGTAATTCTAACTATTGTTCAAATATTTTATTATTTGAATGTTTTAAGAAGAAAACAGTTTTTAAGAATAGTTATTAGTAAATTCACACTCGAAATTATATTAATAAAGTCAATTAAAAACATAATTAACTCAATTGTGAATGGAAATCGATTGTTTAGTTATATAATATTAATCCCAGTATTGCCTGAAAAGGAATTGTAATTTTTTTTTATAGCAGGTGTGTAAAATTTACTCACATGAGCCTTCTAGGGTTAAACCTTATTAAAATTAAAAAATAAAATAATTACACTGATTCAATCAACAAAAAAAATCTCTACGTTTCAGCACACTCTGGTTCATACAGATAGATTCCAACAAGGTAGAGGAGGTTATAAATGGGTTTGAAACAAACAAAAACAAATTTACATTCACCCTTAATAAATTTTATAATTGAATATCTTACACTACATGTTTTTTTTTTTGGTTTTTAAATTTTTTCTAGTATTATTCAGTTACAACTTTTTATGATATTTTTGTGTTCTCATTCTGTTTTTTCAAAGTCTATTTCCTTATGTCTATCCTAAACGTTTTAATTAACTCATTGTCCAACTTAATTTCGGTATTTTCTTTAGTTCTTAGTTAATGCTTGCAACGAAAATTCAGTTTTATGCCTAGTTTCTCAATCCAAAAAATTCTCATAATCCAGGACCATCTTATGGGAAAATAACAACGAGGAACAAATCTAAATTTATTAATATATAAGCATTTTATATGATTTGTTAGCTAATTATACATTCAAAATTAAACAATTCTGCAACCACCTAAAATAGTCCATCTAATTAACAGGAATATAATATTTAAAAAATAAACCTATGAATACATTTATTTGTATTCCAACCTTTAATAAATCCATTCTTCAACAATGCTTTCTTGAAAAATATTACTCTATTTAATAAATAATATGATAAATTTTTAAGTTTAATTATAAACAAAAATAGTAATAAGTAAAATTTACCATATGTGTGTTAATGTCACTCTTCGTAAGAGAATTATTGACCCACCTGAAAAAAATAAAGATAATTAATACAGGGATAGTTAAATTTATGAAACTGTCATAATAAACCAATTTGCAATATTTGTGATGGTTGTAGTCTAATAAACTCATGGGAATAAAAATAAACAGGGAGGAGGTAACGTTTTATTACATAAATATGGATTTCTTTCTTTTTATTCTTTATTTAATCCTTTTACAATTATTGTATTTACCTATATTGTATTTATTTTATTGTCTTGACTATATTTTCTATCGATATTTATTATTTGTAATGTAATTTATATTTAGTTTTTCCAAAATTAGAAAATTCTAATAGTTATTATTATTATCATATTTTTATTATTTCCCATTTTTCGTCATATTTATACATCTCTTTCTTGTATACGCGACGTATTTGAAATAGAATTAAAACCGTAAACGGCACGCTTCCGATTTCTGTCATTCCGTAAAGCTATGTTCTTGAACAAGTAGGCAGTCCTGATTTGTTCTTTGCTCATCTATTATCATTATTAATTACATTATTATTTTTATTTATCCTTTCTCGACCTTTTTATTTAATCTCAAGTTACTTCTTTACTTTCATTCTTTTATTGTGTTAAATTTTGTTTTCCAATATCTACTTTTCTTTTTTTGACTTTTATCGGGTCTACTGTACATTTCTTAACCTTATAGCTAACGTAATTTTTTTATTCTTATCATTGTTTATTTTATATTAATACTATTTTTTTTATTTGTATATAATTTTCTTTTCACTTATTTTTACATAATATTAACTCTACGACGAACGAACATATATTCCTTCCTAGTATTTGCGAAAAGTGCCAACAACACGTTATCGCTATATTGTGTATACAAAACCATACTACTTCTCTAATATTGCAATAGAAAACTATTTTATTATACAATTATAAATAATATGATTTCATCATAGAACTGTTGAAAAGCGGTACAAATCATTAACCAACGTTATTTTAATTAATTACTCATTATAACAATTAAAAAGTTGTCTAAATCACTACCAATCCAAAATATAAATGAGAAAATAGAATCCAAATCTGAAATAAAAAATAAAATAGGCCTGATTTTTTTCTGGGAAAAAAAATTAATCAGTGGACGGTCGGATTTTATTTTATTATATTTTTGGATTCTACGTGAGATTCGAAATGTAAACTCTCAAATTTTGAAGAGAGTTAATTTTTATTTTTATTTTATCCTTAACTTTTAACTATAACTTTTCTATCAGGGAGCAAAATGAATTGACACTAAAAGGTTAAGATAATAAATCTATTCAACTAAATAATTCTTAATGTAGGGTTTAAACGCTCGGAAACAAGAGGAAATCACCCTTGAAATAGTTCCTTTGAAGACGTCTGTAAAATCAATTCCAAGTTAGCAAGTGTCCCCACTGACCCTGCTCTGGTAGAACAGCTAACAGCTGACCAGAGAATTCCAATAATGCCAGGAGTGCCTCATGGTCCTCAGTTCTTCGAATACAGATCTAGATCCTGTTAGAGCCTTTGTCGATATAACATTCAATAAAAGAGGCAATAAAATCGGCAAGCTAAAAACTTTTTGCCTTCGTATATTGACCACTTACTACTAAAATTAATTTATTTCAGAAAATTTATTTGTCTTCGACTTGTTCTCCCTAGATCTCTTTTCTGACTCCAAAAAGCTGGACTGCACAGGGGTTTTGGGCTTCTACCTCATAATGTCGATCCACGCTCATTTTAAAATGGACCAAAAAAAAAAAAAAAATATATATAACCACACACACATATATTAAAAATTAAAGGTAATTTAATATTGTTGAATACAATGAATATTATAATTTAATAAAACATGGTTTTCAGGTAATAAAAAAAAACTCGAAATACCAATAAAAAGGAGATTGGACTAAAACACCTGAGCCTTTGTTAGTAAAGAAAAGATGACCAAATATTTAAGATTTTAATATTTAGTTTTTTGCGCCTCTAAGTAGTCAGTTACAGGTTGATATCCCTTAAGACATTATTTTAATAGTATTTATGAATTCGTAATTTTATTACGAATGGAATAGTGAAGTAAAATGTTAAGTGGGTTTTTGAAATCGTCTGAATCAAAGTGACCAATCCCTCCGACTTTTCCATTCTAACATTCTATTTGAAGCGGCATCTTCAACAAATAAAAATAAATGTCACCTACAGATTTGATGTACTTTAATGTTTACAAAATTGATGTGTTACCTGATTTTGAAACATTATCTTTTAAGATTTATTTTATTTTATAGAAATTAGTTAAGCATCATACAGAACTTAAAATATTTTATAGATAAATGTTATGTGATCAACGTCTAAATGATTAAGTTTCTTAAGGTTTTATTGATTATAAATTACTTTATAATTTGAGGGCGGAGTAACTGAACTGTTCTTCATGGAATATTTCAACTGAAAAAAAAAATCCAAATATTTATTTAGTATTATAGTACATATAAATTACATTATTTCTAAATATGTAAAAGTAACCATTTAATTTATTTATTCAGAAAAGAATGTGTGTTTGAAGCATGATAAAATAGTAAAAAAAAAGTTTAGTGAGGAAAGAAATTCTTATTTCTTTCAACTTAATAAGAAACGATAAAACTAACGAGGTCAATTATTTTTAAAAAAGAAGGTTTAATTGGGGACGGAAGGAAAGAAAACAGGAAAGAAAAAACTACCAGCAGGAGGAAAACTTGCTAGCATATATAGTTAGAACTTCATAATTCTTTTTAATCCGGTCATCTAAGGCTCAAAAAGAGTCTTTTCAAGGAAAACATTATAGAAATGTTTTCTTCAAAGTTTCTATATATTATTAGATGCCAAACCCAATTATTTTTTTCAGTATTTCGCATATAACTATTTAATTATATAACATTTTATTAATATTTATTTTAGTTAAAAATGTTTTGATAAACAAAAAAAAATCCTACAAAATTCCTGTATTATATTTCATTTTTGAACAAAATTAAACGTTACAAAGCATGCTTATGGAAAGACGATTATTTAAAAAATCTTTCAAAAACGAAAGAAAAAAAAAATGCTTTCTAACTTACAAGCTGTATCAAAGCAGGTATCAAAAGTATATATGTAAAGCTAACAATTTTGCAAATGCCAAATATTTCAAAGAGGTCAAATCAGTTCACCAAGACTTTTTTTGATTCATATTTTTCACAAGGAACCTAAACTGAAACTGAAAAAAAAATTAACTGAAAAAGTCCAATTTTTTTTCTCTTTTTATTTTCGTTGTAAAAATGGCGATTGGCTTGATACCAAACCTGAAATTCTGATTCAGCATATAATAATTTACGTAGAATCGTTATGGAAAATTTTGAAATAGGATTTCAAGAAAAAAAAAATTATGTATGAACTATTTTCATTAGCCCCTTTAATAAAATCGCGGTTTACATAAAAATTAAGTGTAATATACTCTTTTCCTAAAGTCTTCTTTAATTGTATAAATATTTTTTCTTTATAAAATTCTTAATTTTCTAGTAATGAGGTGAAAACAGTTTAATTGAATTGAGTTTTGGTTTTACTTTCTTTGTCAATCCATTAATGGTGAGATGTTAAACCTAAAATTTGGATTCTGCACTCCAAAAAAACATGTAAAACTATTGAAAAAAAAATTGTTCTTAGTTTTAGAACTATCAAAATAGGTTTCCGTGTTAAGTGTAATAGAAACTAATTTTTAAAATTATTTCCAGACATATGCTCTGTAAGATGGATTTTATGCATCATGCTCATATCCCAGAAAAAAAAAAATAACCTATGATTTTGAATTATTTTTCCACTGAACTTTGTACCTGCCATTAGGAAAATAAACATATAGGAAACAGTATGCAATACGAAACGTTTTACGCCGTTGGTAGCTATCTTATACCTTAAGGTTTAAATTAACCTCCAAAAAATAATGTTTTCTCGATTTCGGTCTGGGTGGTTGATTAAGGCAAATAATTTTCATTTTGCCATTGAACTAATAAAAAAAAAATCCTCTTGCTTTCTGAGAAAATGATTCATCAATCATGCTGCTGGCTTTGAACGCCACGTTCCCGACCTCCTCATCTTCATTACACCGACTTCAGAGAACTCTGGATTTAATAGTCAAAAGCTTAGGGAAAGAAGGCCTCCATATGAATTTTTCAACCACTATTAAATTTTCATCCGCTTTCCCCCTAAGAGAGGGGCTGGAGGGGCAAAGCCTGCTGGGGTCCGATATTAAAACTCTGACTCGTGGAGATAGGGCCTCGCCTTATTGGCTCCTGGGAATCGTCCTCTTCCAGTCACCATCCACACAACTGATATCCTTCGTCCCCAATACTCCATCTTGAGGGGCTACTCATACACAAATGCTTAATTCACAATAAATTCTTCCCCTTCCTCCAATTACCTTACTTAACATCTGAAATAGACAAGGCCACATTTATCGTTTGCAGTGAAGGTAGTGTGTTGTCTAAGAATAAATAAAAACAAAACAAAAATTATATAAATATATCTACAAACTGATTTTTCCTTTACTCATTAATCATAAAGTATTAATTTAGAGAGAGAAACATTTTATTAATAACGTTGTGCTGCCTAACTGCATTGGGTTCCTCATAACACAACATAATATAACTAGGAAAAAAATAATAAAACCTTTTTGAACGTATAGTATATAGACATAGTATAGTATATAATTAACGGTTAATACATGGTAGTAATATATAATTTTTTTTTTATTTAGTCCTTTTCATTTAA
>NW_027110173.1:98248-101297 GCF_000696795.3 Halyomorpha halys
AAGAACTCTGTACTAGTAGGATTACTTATCTCTAAGTTTGACAACAAACCAATTCCTATATATATCAGACGGTTGTAATAATAAAGCCAGTTGTTAAAGTATCCTTGCCTCGTTATTCTGCCCGAACCCCCATTTATTTTAAGGTAATCTTTCAGTCTAATCATAAGTTATATACATATATATATTATTGTTTCCCTATATATCTATAAATATATTTTTCTACCATAACGCATTTTTTTTTCGTTTTTCTTCATTTAATAAATATGATATATACAGTCCGAACTACAAATAATAAAATAAAGTAACACTATATTGACATACCAAATTAAAAGATTTTCGCTTATCGTCACATTGCATTAAAATCAGAATAAAAAAAAAAAGAACTCAACAAATTTTTGATAAGAGGATATAAATTTATGCATACAAAAAATAAAAGTATAAGGTATAAAAAGTGATAGGTACAAAGGGAAATAAATATTTTTAAAAACGTAATAAATATAAGAAGTAATAGATACAAAAATAATTAACATAAAAAGAATGTCAAATAAATAAAATAAAAAAGTAATAAATCAAATAATAATAATAAATATAAAAGTGTGTAAAAGTATAAACATAAAAATCTTAAGTGGTATGAATTTTCCATATGGTTTTTAATTTACAGCAACTTAATTTTTTTTTTAATTTTCTTTATGAATGTTTCGGTCTACCTCCGTCTTCAGAATTCTCTTGGACAAACAAATTTTTAATGTACCACTAACAGTAGTTGTTCTCTTTGACCATATCCATATAATTATATATTGCTAATTTTTAAAACAATTTCTTAAAAAGTGGGCCACTAAACAAACTGAACTATCTTTGTGGTACTTCAATGTACAAGATAAGACAGAGGAGGATTTTAAATCAGTGTTTAAAAAAAAAATAATTTGATGTCAATAAAAAAAATACATGTCACTCAAAATATCACTCACATAAGTTATACAATTATTTCAAAAACTAATTATTTCAACCAACGTGAGTGTGGAAAACTGGAGGATTGGAACGATGGACTGTCAAATAGCTGCATATCCAGTCAAATAGGTATAGATAAATAATTATTTCAAGTTAAATTAAATTAATTATAATATTGAATTTATTTTTGGACCCGTTGGAATTCCAAATAATACACTCATGGTCGTTATACGATTTGTTTAGAGTTTGCCACTTGCCATTTTAAGGGTAAAAATTATACCCTATCATTTTTAGCTATTTGTTCCAATTATAACACATAAAAATATGTATTAAACATTGTATTACAATATTGGAAATATTCGTGGTTTATAATAGAACTCTGATCTCACCATCTTACCTTTACGATATCTAGGTATATATAAAAACAGGAATTCTAGGATAATTAAAGTGATACAAGGAGGAATTTTATTAGAACTTATTTTAATCAACTAAGTAAACTAATCACATCAACACGGAGCTGAAAAAAGTTTTACTTTTTTACTTGAATTAAAGGATTAGGAAGTTCTCTTCAAAGTCCGGTTAATCAAATCTAATTAATTATTTTTAGCAACAAGCTCAGTTTTTTTTATTTATTTTTGGAACTTTAGAACTTCATTCAACTAGGGACCAGAAAGATTTCTCGGTGGAACATTTTGGTAAAATTCTGATAATTTGCTTATTTATGATTTTAGGCACCCTTATTACGTATTGCAAGCTTGTGGCCACTTTCTTCCTGGATATAGAAAAATAAAATACAAATAAGCTAAAAAAAAATAGTTTTCTTAAACAGAGGGGTCTAAAAAAAAATATCATTGGAATCAAAATTATAGGTAATTCTCCCTTGATACATAGAACAATAAGGAAAAAAACTTAAGTTTTTTCTATGCTTCTGAAGAAAATTTAAGGTCACGAAGGTGAGAGATGCTTTCCATTACCCTATAAAATATAATTCAGTAATTTTTTAAAACTTTTGAAAACACCGAGATTGTTTCCTGGTCCTCGGACTGAATCCCATTACTCGAATATTATTTGGTTTCTAATATTAAAGAAGTTAAACAATTTTCAAATAACAAACTTTCGGCTGATGCGAACTAATATGAAGAGATAAAAATAAAATTATAATAAAATCTAAAATAGTATTTTTCAAATTAAAAAAAACAAAAAAAACAAACGTTACTATGATAATTTTTTAAATTATATTTTTGGTAAAACGATTCATTTTGCAGCAGGAAGGACAGTTTTACTGAATGAAGTTTAGTGTTTTTGATTGAGATAAATTGAAAAATTTGGTTTTCAATCTTATTAATTGTTCCAGTACGTTGCTCCTGTACCTATGTTTCGATCACATTTTATGAGTAAAAATAATTAAACCTTCATTGGTAAACTTTTCCTTATTTTTAGCCTAATAAAGTATTTTCATTAAATTTTATGTTTTTTACTATCATTATCAACCTTTTATGTAATTGATCTCGATTAACTTATTCTAGGAAGAAGAATTTTTTTTTTCTGTTCACTACATTTGTAATGGAAGAGTGATGTAGCAATAGACCGGTTCGGGGTGTTGTACGCATGGACACAGACAGGAGATCTTAGACGATGTTGATTTATAATAATGAATAATAAAATCATTAATTCATCACTATTAAATAACTTGAATAGGAAACACTTTATTATTTAGGAAAAATGGAAAGTCTAATAAAAAGGGAAGATAACAGTTCGTTAGTTCTAGTCTGTGACACTATATTATACTATTAAGCAATTAATTTGTTTACTAATTTTTAAGCAAAATGACAATTCTGTAAAATGTTACCACATATTTTATGTTGTGAAGTTATCGTCAACTAATACCAATAATTATCATCTCCTGCAGTGGAACTTTTTAATAACGTTAAAAAAAATTAGATATTTTGTTTTAAAACAAAATTGTATGCACAGGTACATCGGTCATTAATCCTTTGGCTTATAAGAAAAAAAAACATTTTTTATCAATTTTTTTTTAATATAAAACCAAAGGTCAGAAAATTGTGATTTGGGGACAGTTAAAAAAAATATTTTATTATTT
>NW_027110173.1:101527-136846 GCF_000696795.3 Halyomorpha halys
TATTTTAATATATATTCATTGATATGATAAACATTATTATAATTAACTAAAAAAAAATTTCTCATTATTAAAATGTATCATGTAAAGCCCATAAAACAATAACAGATGAAATCAATATGATAAAAACTAAAAGGTATAAGCTATTTTTTCAGACAATTTTTACCAATAGATGTATTAAAACATGGAATAACAATTTGAGTAGGGAAATGTGACATCAAAATTGTAGAATACCAAACATGAAAGTTACAAAATATTTAAAAAGTGCAAATATATTAATATAATTATCATAAATTCTGCATAAAATCTATCAATGTACTATGTAACAGTCTATAAATTCGAATAAAAGCCTAAAAATAAAATATGGAACTTACACAATAAACATGGAATACAAAATAGATAAAAATAAAAAATATATATATTTCTTTAGGATTGATAAAAATTGGTTCAAAAAACTGATTCTATACGAACTAAAAAAATATTTTTTAAAATAAAGTTTGTCCAGTGGTTAACATTTTCTCACCCATCATATTACATATTGATGAGAACAAATTAGAATATAAAAAAAAACTAATCTAATGCAAGGAATTATTCAGATATTCGAGAAAAATAATTATCTGTTATTAGCAATATAGGACGCTAATACATAAAATATTGTGAAGCATGAAACAATAAAAGTGTTAGAATACATTAATGCAGAGAGCGGGGACAAAAAGTACAAGTAATGAACTTAAACAAGAGGAGAAAGAAGAATAAAAAAAAACCTAAAAGACAAAGGAAACTTTATCCAACTTCTGTAGAATTTACCTTTAGAATATTACCTTCCGCTTACTAATTTTTAGTGAACTTCTACTGTATTCAGAAAGGGAAGTACTTTTAATTTCTTTCCGTCCAAGTTGATTTAGTTAGTGGATTGCCAGTTTTAATTTTTTTCATAACCGGAAACTTTTTAAGCCCAAAATAATGTAATAACAGTACAACGGCAAAAAAGTTTAGTAAAATTTTAGCAATATTTATTTTCATAAAATTTTTTTTTCTTTTCTCTATTATAATTATGTATGTTTCCTTGCAAAAAACTTTTGATTCCTGGATATCAAAAGGTAAAATAATATCTTAATCAGAATCTGAAATTTCTTTAGCGTATTGAAAGCAATGAAACCTAAATAGGAGACGTGAGAGCCGAGCTCGTTGGTGTTAGTGACCCAGAGACCCCGATTCATGACGTTGTGGCTTTGAATTCCACCCCGTTCAGTCTATATTTATTTTAGGGTAGCTCTGGGACCTGAATCTTGACATTACCACTCTGAGTGTGGACATGATCCAAAAAAAAACTTTTGTATTATTATTTTTGAAAAAAAAAATGTTATCAAGGAAAATATTTATCAGAATAAAAAAATCATTTTATACTATCATATCATTACACTGATCTGAGAAAAAAGAAAAATGATTAAAACAATAGAAAGTGAACATATCGTTGACACTTTTGTGAAACAACGATTATTCGAAAACATTTTGATTTAGGGTATTATTTATTCTGTTTACTAGTTAATTTAACGCCCAATGATTAATTTTTTTTCCATTCGATAGCTTATCACTGTTCTTAACAATTTTATTTGATGTGTGATTCATTCTGACAGTAAGAAATAGCTAATAATTTAAAATAAAAAAATTAAAGTGGGGGTTCCACGATGATGGTAACTATAAAGCAGTTTGAAATGAAAATATTCTATTATTAAGAACTTTTTTATAATTCCTATATGAATTAAAAATGCGCCTTCTCTATCTTGGTAGTAAAGAAGTAAAAATAAAAAAAATAGAATATAGCTTTTTACCTTGTAATGTCCTAGGTTCATATTCATAGATCACTATTCTAGTCACACCATCCACCGGGAATTATTTTAAAATCATTATATATGTATATATAGTTGACCGTAAAAATTGATATATAGGAAGATGGTCAGGGTTGCGGTCACAAGTGAAACAAAAATAGTTTACAACTATTTTATTTTCCAAAAATAATAAATAATAATAATAATAATAAAGAGGAAAATAAAATAGTTGTAAACTATTTTTGTTTCACTTGTGACCGCAATCCTGACCATCTTCCTATATATAAAATCATTATAGGTTTAATAAAAATAAAAAAAAGTTGAAAATATTTTCTTGAGAAGTTCGAAACACGTTAGAGCAGTCACAAAATTCGCAATGAAAGTAATTGTTGCATACAATAAAAAGTAATGTTTTTCTATATGATTTACTTTTTATTAAACAAATAATTAAACAATACAGAGAAAAACGAGATATCCCAATTTCTCCATAATATTCAAGAGAATAAAATTTATCTATAAATTGCTTATTATTCACACTTTATAACATAAAATTTAACGGCGATTTTTTGCCGCTTAAGCTCGGATTTCTCCTTTAGATTTTCACTAATAAATAAATGCTACCCTCTCAGTTTTTTTTTGTTTTCCTTAACTTAACCACATACGAAAACAATACAGTCAGGCATTTAGTCATCAGATTTGAAGAATCCTAAAAATTAGTTATCCTGCTTTGTGGAATGTGTTGACAGAATTTTAAAGTATTTGTTTCGAATGCAATAATCTAACCAAGTGTGTGTTAGATACATCGTGTGTTAGAGAACCAGAAAAAGAGATTTTCAGAGAAAATCTGATTATGTTAAACCTGTAGTTTTTGTCTTGTTTCTTATATATTTTTTTCATCTATAAATAAATTGTGTAATATCAACCTAAAATGAGTAAAATATTTTGTAAAAAACTAACATTGTTATAGATGTAATATTCTTTCAATTATTTTGCAGCTATTATCACAGCAATGTCAGTCTCTGCACCTGCGTGTTTTTTTTTTATAAAATCATTTAATTGTTAAGATCCGTCGTATGGAAAATGTCTTAAAACTGTTGGAATTCCATTAAAGATGCACAAAAAAATACATCATTTAATTATTATTTAGAACACATTTTATCTAATATGCATAGTCAATTAGTTAATTTAGAAAATCCTGGGTAGCTTAATATTCTAAATACTTATTGTTGCTCCGTTTCTTTTTCCCCCAAATGCATTCCATTCAATCTCCATTGCTATGATAGTGTGAATTCAAAAATACCTTCTCATATCGTGCGTGTTTTTCATGACTGTTCTTTATGACTTAGGTTCGAAGTCAGGCTGCACACCGACTTTATTGAAATGAAAAATAAGTAGGCCTATAAAGTAAAGCTTTATCAACCACTAAACCACCATCAATCAATGCTTATTCCCTCCCCAACTTTCCTCCTGTCCCGCCAAAATTTACATTTCGGCGAGAATAATGGATGGTGACAATCGGTATGGGCCGTAAAATACCCAGGGCCTGGCAAACTAAGACTGATAATGGCTCCATCGGGCAGAATAAATCTCCTCATTGGAATGGCTTATCGTCTTTTCAACATTTATGGGCAGAAAATGTGCATTAATGTTGATTCTGTTTCGGGTTGGAATCGAGGATTCAAAACAGCGTATATCCAAATACTGTAAACAGATTATCACTCCGATTTTTCAGTAAATCATTTCCTATTCTTAATATATAAAGGGTTACCGACAAAAATCTCATAAATCAAAACCCACTAAATAAAAAACAATATTTTATTTGTTAAGCATTCTGCATATTATCTCCTTACCGATTGTCTTTAAAAAGACAATAGTGGATGGTTACGTCAAGGGAACATCCTAGAGTAACCGTTGATCTTAGTGTCTAATTTAAACAAATAATATTAAAATAAAAAGGTTTAGAAGTCTGTTTTTTTAAATAAAATTGGTAGTACTTAAAAATAAAACAAGAAGAACAAAATGGTTGCCTTCCACGTTTTCCCGAAAAGAAGAAAATGATAAGATCCCATTATTTAAAGGAATTCTCTAATTGAAATGTTAATTAACTCAACTTGGAAACATTATTCACAGTTCATTAATGTTATTGAGGAAAAGTTGACTTAATTGTTATGATTTGAAATACATTGTCCTTTGTACACTTTGTTAACTTATCGCCCATTATATTAATAATTTAATAAATAAATATTATACATATGTAAACTTGTAATGTAAACATGTTAGTGAAACGTTGACTACTCTTTTTTTACTTTATTTTCTCCCTAGTTCGGTTGGTTTTATATATATATATATTTTCATTGTAAATCTTATTTTTATATTCTTTAGTTTACTTTTACTTTTACTTTGTGTTATCTATTCACTTGCTTTATTATATTATTTTAATTTTTGTATCTTTTACTTAGACTGATGAATTTCTATTTAAGCTTTTTTGACCGCACCCAGACTATCTTCCTTTTTTTAACGACAAACTTTTAACCTTATTGATTCAAAACTTATTGTTTTTGACATATTTACCTTCACCATACTTGAACATAGTGTCCATCGTATATAGTTGAATTTCAATGCACTACATTTTCCAAGGTTGATACAGAGAAGCAATCTGGCTGGGTCTCGGAGTGGAAGATGCTCACTGAAGTAAATCTTTTCCGCTCATCTCACCTGACTCTAAATCGTAGCTATCCACTCCTGTCTGGCCTCTCAGGTCGTCTATTCCTCCAATATTCACAATTTACGTTATATTTTATTCTGATTGTAGCGCATAATAAACTACATAGAGTTTTTTTTAGTCAAATATTTCCTACGAAAAAAACATCACAGAAGACCGTACATCAAGCTGAAATTAATACTTTAACCCAGTGCTGATAGTATCGTAAACACTTTGCTTGAAAAAATCCTATATATTTTTATTATCTTTTTTTTTTATATTTATTATTCCGTCGATCTAAAAGAATGATTTCAGTTTTCAAATAAGAATATTTTTAGAATCTTTCAATTCAAAACAAAAAATTTCAAAATCCTAAACCAGGTGTGTGAAAAAAAAATGATTATACGGCGATGGTAAAGATGTAATTTTGACTATTCTATTTGTTGTAATGTTAACTATATTATTTGATAAAATTAATTTTTATATTCGTAAGAGGTAACAATGTTTATACTGACAATAATTATCTATTTTTAACAGTATAAAATAGAAATAAAAAAATTAATGTAACATAAAATTCTATAAAAAAACACCGATTTCTGAAGACAGATTAACCATGTCTCACGTCAATAACGCGACAGGCACCAGAGTTGGGCCAAAAGTAATTGAAATTACAATTATTGTAATTTGAATCTAGAAAAAGAAATTAAAATTTTGATAAGTAATTCCAATTAGTAGTTTCAAATCACAATTAATAGTTAACCAAAGTAATTGCAATTACATTTGACTATAATTAGTAATAGTAATTACATTAGACTATAACTTTTATTTACAATTACTTTTTTAACACTGACCAGAAGTCATTTTTATCATATTTATTCATCTAATAAATAAAACAACCAAATATGGCCAAGTATATTTAGGCCAGTTATATTTATTTTATAGTTATACTCTCCAACCCCCTAAATACATCTAAACAAATAAATTATCCCACTCTCTAAGGAGTGGGAATAACAAAAGTTATTTTGGTGGAGAAGAACCCCGAAAAGATAGACTATAAAGCCACTGTAATGATCCGAAAATCAAATCAAATTTCAAAATGTTAGGTAAACTGAACATGTATAGTTGGACTCTCTGTGTATTCCGACGACAAAATACACAGAAAGGAAAAGCGGGAAATCGATAGTTAGAATATTCACTTAATTTTTAACATAATTGATTTTACTCTAAGTAATTAGATCATTCATTAGCTTTATACCGCAATCGCAGTTTATCTCGTTGTTCAACCAACAATACCTTTAATGGAGTAAATTGATATCTGCATAGATAATGAAAAATATTCAAAACGATGCTTGGAATATCGAATTAATATTGAAGCCGAATGTAGATTTAATTCTCATAAAGCATTAAATGCAGCGGTGTGGATTTATTTTCGAAGCAGCCTCCGATTTATGCCTTTTTGTGAAGTTATTTTTATCGTTTTATGAAATTCAAATATGAATATATGAATAGAGAGTTGGCATTGTTAATTTTACATATTTTGTTTTATATTTAGGAATAGCATTTATTAATATTGTTCTTATCTTTTGGGTCAAGACATTCATTGATGTCTTTCTCATCTACCTTAAATGGTCAAGATTGAAACGCGATAATAAAAAATAAATAAATAAAACAAATGTATATTAAATGGAGTAATATATAATGTATGTTTGATAATATTATGAAATTTATATCATAATTATGAAAATCTAGGATGATAAAAAAACTAAAAATGAACTAACAGGAAATGTTGGAAAAATGGAAAAGAAAATCTGTTTTCGAATAAAAAAAATAAATCACTACCGAGTGCTTGGATAGTAAAGTATTTAAATTCATATTTTAAATCTCTTATCAACATTTTAAAGATTATTTGTCCTATGATTGGTATTCAGGTACTGTGATAAAATATTATAAATATTTTTTATTTTTATCTTGATCACATACAGTGATACCAGAAAACGTCGTGGCAAGAACTCAAAAATAAAATGATAGGTGTAGTGTAATCAGTTTCTACTATTCACTTATTTATAATTATGATAAAATAAATTTTACTTCGAAGTAGATAAACATATTCCAATAAATAACTGTTACTGAATAGTAAATTATAATAAATTCATAGGTTACTAATAATTTATTATGAGTTTTCTTGTGAACAACTAACAACAGTCGAAATGGATGGCAATCTTTTATATTTCCGCTACAATAATTAAGTCGTTATTATTAACACCAATATGGTTACAGTCTGCTTATTAATTGTGGACACGATGCAAATGTGGGACAGGCTCTATGAGCTATTGGAAAGAGAATATGACTCAATCCCCAGGCACGATGTAAAAATTATCATAGGCGAGTTAAACGCTAAGATAGGTACAGAAGTGGCATTCGACCTACTATGGCAGAGAGAGTAAACATGACTATTCAAATGATAACGGCCATCGCATAATTAACTTTGCAATGGAAAAGGGACTGGTCATTAGTAGCACTAAATCCCCACATAAAGAAATACATAAAGAGACATGGATCTGACCAGAAACCAAATAGATCATGTTCTCATAGAGGTTAGACATGCATCAGATATCAGAAATGTAAGATCGTTTAGAGGAGCAAACTGTGACACGGATCACCACACGGTAAAAGTCTGGTATCGACAAAAGGTATGAGAAGGTGCACTACATTGGATGGAGTACATACCTACAAAAGAAAAGCTGCATGAGAGTGAAACAGCAGAAGTATTCAAAAATAAAATAAGAAAACGACTGAGAGAAAATGACTTTGTACATAACACAACTATAAATGATAGATGGAAAAAACTGAAAAATGTGATAGAAAGTTCAAGTGATGTACTAGGGAAGAATGAACCAGCTCCTAGTAACGAATGGTTTGAAGAGTGTAGGATAGCTCTGCAAGAAAGAAATGAGGCGAGGTTAATCGTGCTAAAAAGAAAAACCAGAGGGAATTTTTGCTAAGAGGAGAGAAGTCAAAAAAATATGTAGGCAGAATAAGAGAGCATAGGAAAAGGATAACCTTAAAAAGTTGCAAGAATCGTTGGATAAAAAATAATCCAGAAAGTTTCAGTTCAAAGGTGTAAAAGAAATAAAAAAGTGATTCCAGGCCAACACTGGATTATGTAAAGGGAAAGAAGGTGAGCTGATTGGCGAAAAAACGAAAATTCTTGAAAGGTGGAGCCAGAATTTTAGTGAATTGCTAAACACAAGAGCCACTGAGCGATAAAGAAAGCTTAAATCTAGATGAACTCCCGGGTAAGGAGCAGGATGGTGCATAAGAAGTGGAAGCTCCTGAGAAGGAAGAAATTGCTGACATTATTAAGTCATGGAGAAACCATAAGTCGCCAGGTCTTGACGAGATAACTCCAGAGATGATGAAATATGGAGGCAATGATTTGTGGGAAGTAATTTATGATTTGATTTGGAAGATATGGACGGAAGAAAAAATACCAGAAGATTGGACAAGAGCAGCAATATGTCCAATACACAAGAAAGGAGACAAGCTGGCATGTGATAATTATAGCGGCATTGCTCTACTAAGCACAATCTATAAAATACTGGCAGTGCTTCTACATAACAGAGTGTCCGATTTCACGGAAAATATTATAAGAGAATGTCTGGGAGGGTTTCGGCCCGGTTGATGGACAGTTGATCAGATATTCACCCTGAGGTAGGCGATGGAAAAGTGTTATGAGTATAATATAGATCTATTCTGTAATATAGAATAGTATATTCTATTCGTGGACTTCAAACAAGCCTATGACAGGGTGGACAGAAAGGAACTTTTAAAAGCTAGCCAAGGTATAGTAAAGATAGGCTATGCTAGCATAGTAAAGATAGGCACACCGATAAAAACCAGTCAGGCTGGTAAAAATGACTCTAACGATCACTACATGCCGAGTTAAGCTTGGAACTTCGCTGTCCCAGGATTTTTGTGTGGAGAACGGCTTGAGAAAGGGGGATCCTTTGGCTCCTCTTCTATTTAATATAGCATTAGGAATGGCTATTCGTTCAATCAGAACTAATCCCGGAGGGACCATTTACAATAGACTGTCTCAACATTTAGCATATGCAGATGATGTAGTTTTAGCCGCAAGAACCCAAGCAGCATTAAAAGGAACATTTCAGGAATTCGAAGAAGCAGCATATGAATTAGGCCTTAAGGTGAATTAAGATAAGACGGTGTACATGAAAAGCTCAAGAGAGGATAAGGGAGAGTAGCAAAATAAAAAGTGACGTTCGGAGACCACTGCTTCACTTCTATAACCAGTTTAAGTACCTGGGAAGCCTGGTTACAGATGATAACAAAACTGAGAGCGAAATAGAGGCCAGAATAGCAGAGGGAAATAAATGTTATTCCTCACTGCAGAAAATACTGAATTTTAGACCTCTCTCTAAAAGAATGAGAGTGGTCAATAACAAAACCATCGTAAGTGATCTACGGGGGAGAAACATGGCCCCTGACAAAAAAAGCAGAACGTATGCTCAACTCCTAGGAGAGAAAGGTATTGAGAAGGATATGGGGAGGTGTCTCGGAGAATGGAATTTGAGAAGAAGAAGGAATGAGGAACTGATAAATTTGTACGGGAAACCCAGCATCGTGGCGTTAATTAAAAGTGCAAGATTAAGATGGTTAGGAGACGTTGAGAGAATGCCCAATGAAAGAATAATAAAAAAGATGGTTTATGGCAAACCAAATGGAAAAGAGAAGGTCCCCGGATCAGATGGCTAGACGATATTGAGGAGGATTTGAAGCTCTTGAAGGTTGGCTGAAGGAAGGAGAAAGCAAGAGACCGTGTAGATTATTGGTTGGCTGTTGTGGAGGAGGCCCGGGTACTTGCAGGACCGTAGTGCCATAATAATAATATAGTATAGTTACAGTTAATAACAACTGTATGACTCGAACATTTTCTAATAATTTGATGTATAGATGATTCTCCGACAACTATAATTATAGAGTTAAACTTGTCTTATTGGAAACAAATTTCTGATTTTTAAAATAAAGTTAATAATTTTATCCACAGTTTCATATTTTAGAATTGATAAGGGAGAAACGTTAACAGCACATGTCACAATTTTATAAACAATGGTGATTACATAATCAATATGAACCTGAACCAAATTAACACTTCAGCATTGTCAAAAATTGATGTGAAATTGTCAATATTTGAGGAGGTTTCAATGAAACATCAAGTTGTTGGAAAATCATTGTCTAAGCGTCTGATGTGGATAAGTTAAATTATTAATAAAATTTTGGTCAAACATCTATTTTAAATTTTAAAAAAATTGAGAAAAATTTCAATTGCTTAAAAAACCTTTTTATTTGAGAAGTGGATACACTAATTTTAAATATAAAACTCCTCAATCTTTAATAATTTCATGATTTATTCAATACTGAAGCGTAAATTTGGTTCAAACATCAATCATTAACTTAATGATTACAGATAAATTCACAATTTGGTCAATATTGAAATTTGAATTTGGTTCATGCACTGTTAGATTACAAAAACCAAAGTTACATGCCATATTTCTACTTGTACTTCTAGGCTTTTCACCCTCAAGGCTATAAATTATTGAGTTGTTAATAATTACAAAACAATGTTAAGAACAATTTCTAAGCCCATTGAAAATGTCTGATTAATTGAAGAAGTAGCTTTGAAAGTAAATTGGAATAGTTTCAAAGGAGAAAGTACTAAACAGGAGAACTCCACTAAATAAGAATCTTTATCGCCCACCCTCTTCTATTTAACTTATCTAGATGATTATAAGGATGGATAAATATTTCTAACTTTGAGCTAATGGAACTAACTTGAAGTGTAGTAATATATTTATCTATTTTTTGAATAAAATAGTTAATAATAAATCCCGCCTGTGTTACAAGATAGAAACTCATTACGATATATCCTAAATACCTCGTAGATCGGTTTTATTACTACAAAGAAGAACTATAACAAGTGTTCTTGGAAGTTTAAAGGTAATTCATAACATGCATTTCTGTGAAGGAGCCATTATGTTTTATTTACAGCTTCTTCCTCCCAGTTTAATTCATCTTCTTACATCTAGAGTACTAAAGTTGGTCTTAGCTCGAGATATATTGAAGTGTTATGGGACGGTAACCATTTGGATGCATTTAAATGATTGGATTGTTACCGTTCCCATTTCATTACGTTAAGAAATCAATTAATATTTCTGTTTCATTGAATAGGTACTACATTAAATTTCAAACCTCTTTTATTTCAGTAATTACTATCCCTTATCATACTTGTATTAGTTCATAACAAAAAAAAAATGTAATAAAAAAAAAGGAATGGAAAAAATGATACATGTAATGAATAATTAGTTATACATAATATATAAAAAGCAATTTTTGTTAGTCCGTACTTTATTGACTGTCATACTGTTCATCCGATAATGAAGGGGATTTTTGATGAATGTTCAAAATTTCTCGGCACCAATATAGGCTGACAAGAATTTTTCTGTTAAAAAAATATAAATAATAAAATTACGCGTTGATCAAAAAGTATATATTTTTTATGGTTATTATATTCCAATCAATTGGTCTCATTCTTGGGAATAAGAAAAAATATTACTAATCCTATTACAGGATTTTTTATTCTCTAAGAATTAAAAAAAAACATAATGAGGATTTCAGTAAAGTAGATCAACAAATTATTTTTTTATGTAAAAGCAAATCATATCCGTTTTTAGTATCGTCAGAAACAATCAAATACTATTTTTCAAACAAATCAAAAATTATAAAGTTATCACCTTGATTTATTTAGAGAATGTTTTTTTTATTCTGGTGATCATTGTTCACATAGTCGTAAACCCTTCTACACTTTACCCAATTTCTACGTTAATAAAACTTTGTTTTCATTTCTGACATATAGTGGGGGATTATCTAAAGGTGACCAACCTATTCTAATAATGGAAGGGAGTCATGTTTTTGATTTCTTGGGACCACGACGAAACGAAAAAAGTCCACCTCTCCTCCCCCTCCAAGCCTGATTCGAACCGGCGTCACCTGCAGTTCTCAGGTTGCTAAGACCTACGCCTCGACCACCTTAGCTACTGACGGCCCACGTTAATACAATCGTTGGAAGGCTGAATGTCTCATATTTTTAAATACATCAAGGATCTTCTCAGAGTGCTAAAAAGGAATATCAACTTTGTTCCACTCCCAAAAATTTTTTACAACACTTCGAAAGGTCAGTCTGAATTGTTCCAATACGGTACTAATCTTAAGGCGAAATGAGGGAATCTTAATGTCCAATGAAGGATTACTGCTAGTTTAAAATATATAAAAGAACATTCATATAAGAGTTCTTTTTAAACTTTTATTTTTCAGTAGCCATAAGAATATTTTTTTTTTGTTTTAGGGTTCTCGAAGTAAAAGTAAGGAATATCAACATTAATCTTGGCAGTAATCAAAAAGTTTAACAATTGATAACAGAAAGAGAAGATTTCATTATATTTTCCAAAATATAAAGTTACTAAATGGCAATTTCTCGTTTTACGAAGAAAAAAAAATGTTCATTTTAGAAAAACTATATCTTGGATATTATTAAGCTCAAATTTAAAAAAAATTTCCTCTACTTTAAGTAAGACATGAAAAATAGTTCAAAATGAGGATTTTTCTCAAATTCGTTTTTTAGCTAACATTATTCTGATGGTATCCATACATTTTCCATTTCATCGTTATGGACTTTCTCATTTTCTTCTTCTACCTTGATCTTGCTGGTGTATAGTAAAAGTAAAATTGGTTTATAATTGGGGGTGATGTCCTGGAGTAAAATTGTAAACCGAATAATCTTCTTGATATCCTCCATCGATATACAAATGCTTAAAGAAACAAAAGTATCATAAGGAAGATTTTAATTTCGCAAACTAACTTACAGAAAAAAGTCATTCCATTAGTCAAAAGGAAAAAAAAACGAACGAATATTTCTATTATAAAAAATGGACACAGATACAATGAGAATAAATAGAAACTGGTAATTTTTTTAAATCCAAATAGAAGTTTCATCATATATTGTGGGTAGGGGTATGGGACAAAAAGATTTATTGTTGAAAGCACTCCAAATTAGAAGAAGAAGAATTAATCACTGTGAAATATAGCCGTCCCGGCAACAAAAGAACGAGCCATTGTTGGAAAAATAAGCGGTGTCGGGCCCCTACCTCTGATTGCTCATTGGCTCAGGTATTTTGCCGCGGAATGCTAGAGGTGCTTTTGATTGAGCGGTCTTATCAGATAGTGTTCGGCATCTTCGTTTATCCAACCACGCCACAAGAGACGAAACAAGTCAGATATTGCACTATTCCTTTATGAAAAGATTAAACAATAATCCCAAATTTTAATTTTATAGCTAGGCCCCGAATTTCTAAAAACGTTTGTTTGGAGCATTATGTTTTTTTTTATATTGAAACAAAAGAAGTAAAAAAAATAACGATTGAAATAAAAAAAATAGTGTAATTAAAATAAATGTCAACATTTACTTACCAACCTATTTAAGTCCCCAAGTTTTCCGTAATTTTCTATAATTGAAATAAATATTTCCTGATTTCTTAAGAAGGAAACAAGTACTGAAATTTTCTTCCAGCAAAAAAAAAAAATACTACAGAAAAGATAACGAAACCGTGTAAACGTGATGCAATCTAAAGAGATCAGATAATCTTGGCTTTTTTTCGATTCGAACTCCTGTTTCCATTTTCCCTTTGCCACCCTTTAATTATATATAAAATTATTCAATATCTATTGCTTATTACTGCAAAAAAAATTTTTTTTTCAAATAAACAAAGTATAAGGTCGAGATTTTTTTTTTTTTTAAATTCGCCATTTAAGCCCTGTCGGACCATTTCAATAAGGATTAAACCTAGCTGATAATAGAGACCACTTTTTCTCTCAGAAATGACCACTTTTAAAAATTTCACAGAATCTTTATTAATTATTTACGAGTTAATCTAGCAGATGAAATCAAAATAATTACACATTAATTCTTTTAAAAAAATGTCTTATTTTTATTTGTTTTACGTCCTTATGTTCTCTAACTTAAAAAAGTAAAGACGTATTATCCGACAGATTACTAACATACTCTCGCTAGAGCATTAACGTAGAATTTTGATGTAACGAAATTCGACCTTCCTGCTCGAATGGGTCCACTATAAAATAAAAATTAATCAAACCAGTTCAGACTCAAACAAGGCACGCTGCAAACCCGAAAATGCTAAGTTGGTCCCTTAACATGTTTAGCTAACGGCTTCAGAATCTGACTAAAATATGATTTAAACTGTGGTCAGTTTAGAGAAAATCTTAGCACAACACATTAAAAAAATAATGATTTTCTTAATAATTTGCTGTATACAGTAGTTTCCAAAATTACTGTTTCATTTTTAACCAAAAGTTTGATAAAATCAGGTAATACCTGAAAGTTTTTTAACCAAATTTCCAGTCAATGTTGATCGCTAACCTCTCCACCTTACGTTAACTTCGAAAAATTATTAAGACAAAAAAGTCCTTTCGAATCATGTATTAAACCTATGTGTTTTGAAAAATGAATTTTATATGTAATATTAATGTAGATGAAAAGCTTCTAGAAAAAAAAACACTTCCACTAAAAAATAATACTTTCATCGAGTATTATTTATGAAACCAAATATTGTATATCCGAGTTATATTGTACTGAGTGGCCGAAGAAGAAAAAAGAAAATGGCCAGAGGTACAAGGCCGAATTTACATATGCATAAAATTAAATTGTTACAAATAAAATTAATTTAAAAAAATATATTTTAATACAGTTTTATTTTGGTACCATGTGGGTTTAATGTATTCCTAAAGGTATTTTCTTTCTTCAGTCATTATGATTGATAGTTAATAATTTAAAATGACCCCACTAAAAAAAACATAATAAATTTGTTCATAATAAATAAAAACATTAATTAATGTTCGTAAATAAACTATTCGTTAAATTATATAAATACAATAACCATTAAATTATTTCTATTATATTTTATAGTTAAGTGAAATTTTTAAATTATGCACAATGTACATATAGACTAGAATTATTTGAATTTTTCGTTTAAGGAATTAGGGACACCTAGTTGAGTTTTCATCTAACGGTTTCAGATAATAGTTAATTAAAAATCTTGAAAAAGAAAATAATTGCGAACAACAAAAGAAGTATTTAAATTTATTTTTTATCAAAATGTACTCAAATATATATATAAATATGTATTGGATTTTAGATTGATTATAAGAGTCGACAGTTATCCTTAACTAAAACTTATGGGCTAAATGAACAGCTGCTTAAGTTAGAACCAAGATAAACACAACTCACTCGCTTTGATTGGGCTTTGGAAATCCCAACTTAGTTTTCTAACTACCCCTTGGGATATCTGCTATAATTCGAAAATGTAATAAGGCGTTACGGGAACGCTTTATTGAAGGAAGTAATTATGTTTTTACTTCAATCCTCAATAAGTCTGCATTAATTATATACAATAAAATAACTAACCATTAACCAGTTAGTTCTGTGGTATACAAGAATCGTTTTTCCAAAAGTAGGCATAAGAAGATTGTTAATAAAAATAACATTTTTTTTTTTTAATTATGTAATTACATTCATTCATATCCTTCATTTTATACTTTATAAAAATCTAATAATATAAGTTAATAATCTTCTAAACTCAAAAATTTATTTATACAAATATAATAGATAAAATCAAAAATTTAATATTATAAATTATTAAGGGGTTATAATTATTAAAATACCACTACTTTGCTTGAATAGTGACACATCTGAAAAAAATCCTTTCAGAGCATCTATTAAACCTATGTGTTTTGAAAAATGAATTGTATATGTAATATTAATATATTGTAGATGAAAAACTTCTAGAAAAAAACCCACTAAAAAATAATACTTTAATCGAGTATTATTTATGAAACCAAATATTGTAACAATATAACTGGGTGGCCGAACAAGAAAAAAGAAAATGGCAAGAGGCACAGGGCCGAAACCTTACTAAAATATTGAAAGTATATAAAATTAAATTTTTACAAATAAAATATATTTTAATACAGTTTTATTTTTGTACCAAGTGGGTTTAATGTGTTCCTAAAGGTATTTTCTTTCCTCAGCCATTCTGATTGATAGTTAATAATTTAAAACGAATCCCACTAAAAAAAATACAGTAAAGTTGTTCATAATCAATTAAAACATTAATTAATGTTCGTAAATAAACTATTTACTAAATTATATAACAATAATAACAATTCAATTATTTCTATTTTCTATTTTATAGTTAATTGACTTTGTATTTTTCCAAAAGTTGGTATACAAAGTTTGTTCATAAAAATAACATAATTTTGATTCATTATGTAATTATATTCATTCATATCCTTTATTTTATACTTTATAAAAATCTTATAATACAAGTTAATAATCTTCTAAACTTAAATATTTATTTATAAAAGTATAATAGATAAAAACAAAAATTTAATATTATAAATTATTAAGGGGTTATAATTATTAACATATCACTACTTTGCTTGAATAGTGACACATCTGAAAAAATACAAATTATTTTTCTCATTTTACCATTGAACGCTTCTGTAGATTGTACGGCAGTATGGCGTTACTTTCTGACAACCCTACTGGGTTCGGAAAGGTCTATCTAGGACGATTCCATTAGAGGAAGGAACACTACTTTACGATATTATCTTTGGAATACATCCACTTCTAAATAAAATCAATTTTGCTTTCGCTATTCAATGAAAGTAGCAATATGTAATTCTTAAGGAATTAATCATCAGTTCCTCACAATTAACATTATTATTGTATTTTAAATGTAAAACTAAACATAATTAATCCAGTATAAAAAATAAATAAATCAACATCTAATAATATAGAACGACTTTATCAGCCATAATCTTCTTTCTATTTTTATCGTCAAATCTGTGAAATATTCTATATCATTTTTAAATGACTGCTCTAACGCAAATATTTATTCAGAATGGTTTGGCGAGATACTCTTGAGAAGCAATATACCGGGAGAAGAGATACACCCCTTTAAGCCTATTACCTGGATCCTTTCAAACATTCAAATAAGGTTCCGAGGTACTTCAAATGTATTTACATAAGACTCACGTACCAACTTGGCAGTGGAGTACCGTTGGATTCCACCAAAGCAACAAGATCTACAGACAGCTGCCTCTCAACGATGTTGTCGGATAAATATTTGATACTCGCGGTACCTGAAATTATTCAGAAGTTCCCCAGTAGTGGACTGTAAACATGTTTCGTGTCCGCCGTGGAATTGACTGTGGACATGCAGTTATCCATCTCAAACCACAAGTGCTCAAGACAATTTCTGATTTCAGAAAGTGTCATTCAACTAAATAATGCGTGCCAAAATTATGACTTATAATCTTAATCCATGAAACTACAAAAGTGGTTATACTTTAAAACATCTTAGGGATCCCTTTCTATTTAAAACTGTGATGAAAAAAAACTATATCTTACGTTATGAGTCTTTCAATTCAACTTTAATATTTCATTGTATCGAATGGTATAATTAAGTTTTATAACAGTCTTAATTCGAAATTAAGAAGTATATTTATTTTACGCGGGCTTGCTTAATATATTATCCTTAGTCAAGGTATTCAGCCACAGTGTGGTGTAAGTTATACTACATTTACTTTCTATGAACAGGTAACAGAGATTAAGACATTATATATACCATTTCTATTTATATACACAACTTGTCTCATAATGCCCTTCGGCAACTCCATTCGGCTTCTGTTCTAAACTTTAGAGTCAGAATGGACTCTTATCCCTCACTTGACAAGGCGTATTTTTCTAGTGGGTAAAAGAGGAGGAATAGGTTTAGAACTAGATGACGTGTCTGTTAGTATTCAGAAATTAGGATGTATGTAGATAAACTACCCAGTAGTAGAACTCTAAAAGCAGTTTACAATATAAGGTCACGAGGCCATCTTCTTTTCAGGCGCCTCGGAGGATTGCCAGGAATGGAAGAGGAAGCAAGATTAGAAACTATTGGGTTTGGGTGGTTAGGGAGTTTATTATGGAAGGAATAATATCGGTTTCGGGCTTATCTGATCTTAAACGAGCGAATTAATTTCAACTCAAACAAAATAGGTAGTAAAGGAAAAGCTGTGATGCGCATAACGCACCACATTGTTATCATTGTGAAGAGAAAAATAACTAAATTACATTGGAACAAAACTGAAGATGGGAAATTTTAAGATCGCCACTTAGGTTTTGTACCGACGACAATATGTAATTGGAGGTTAACATTTGTATGCGATTTTCTTATAATTATATGCAGATAGGAGAGATTGAGGTATAATATATGCAATTTCTATCAACAAATTGATATTTACGACTCGTCTCATAGAGTGTCCTCCAACAACTCTATTCGACTTCACTTACAAACTCTAGAGTCACGATGAGAGTGTTCTTATCTCTTACTTAAGGTGGTAGGTGGAGGAAAATTTCCAAGACTTTGGAAAAGATGGAGTCTATGGCAGTTTCTGAAGTTGTATCTGACAGTGTACGTGACTTGGACAATGCCTAGTTTTATTGACGTACAATCAACGACTTCGCCGTGTGACGTCATAAAGGCATGAAAATGGCCTCAAAAGATTACTTTATTATTACTGTTTTTTTGTGACTTCAATATCTAAACTATTAATTCAAACACCTATATTACCAAAACAAATTATTTATAAAACCACAGATTACCATACCATAACTCTAGGTCAAATACGAATGTTCACACACTGCAACTGACTTACGCATACCAGTAACGGGTTTTGGGATGGAAATTCCGTTCCAGTGGGGGACGAATAGTTAAAATATTAATTTATATTGCCAAACAAAAATTTTATCAAAGTCCTCTTGCCAGTACAGTTTTCTAAAATTTTGAAACTGTTGAATATTTAATATATATCGACATGAAAACTGTTGTGCATTAACGATAAATAAATGTTTTACATATACTTTATTAAGTTTATATTGTTTTGAAATTTAGTTATTTCTCAAACGAGCAACTGGGATTATATGAGAGATTTATAGATTTCTAATTATTCGAAAAAATAAATAAATGACTCCAGACTCCAGACAAATTACTTTTTAAAAAAATGTAGAGTTTAATACACCAAAAAAATTATATTTTTTGAGTTATCAGGAAATAAAATATTCTTTTCTTCATAATTTTTTACTTGTTTTTCCTGAAGAATTTGCGTTATATATGAAAAGACCTTTACGTTAAAGACTATAAAAAAGTTTCAATAAAACAGTAAGGGTCGTTTCGGACCTACAGTATTAGAGAAAAACGCATTTTTCAACTGTTGCAAAAAATGATGCTTGGTTAAGTACACATGCATCGGGACCAAACTTCCAGAAAACCAAAAATGAAAATGAAAAAATCAGTCAACCCGTTCCGGAGAAGATTCTGGACAGACAGACCGAACAATGGTCCAAAAAATTTATTTGGGCTCAGAGGGCTCTAAAACGGATAGATCTGTTCATAGAAAATTTAACTCGATAACAATATTTCCCCTGCTTAGATGATAAAAAAAGTAAAATTTATTTAAACTTGAATATTTCCAATTATTGCCACTTTGAATACCCTTCCCAAGTAGATTATTCTTAACACCATCTTTATATTTGCTAAATTAAATGGCATATTTTTAACAACCTAAAAATATAAATAGCAATGCATATAAATAGCCACTTAAACTTAGAATGATGGACGACGATAAATTTTTTTAAATTATTGTTTGACCTAACCTCTAACCTAAGTTAAAAAAGTAAAAAAACTTCCAAGATCTTGCTCAGAATGAAGTGAGAACCTGACAGGGGTTACAACTCTAATTGGTCTGGAAGGTGACGAAGATTAGCTTTGCAGTTTTTCCATTTCCACTAACCTGTTAAAGTAATAGCGTATCTTTTTTTTACATTTCCAAGTTTTTATGACCGCTTTTTTTAACTGGTACTATCCACTGGTCCAGAAAGTTTTTTTTTTCATGACTAAAAAGCTTGTTAAATCCACATGGAAAAGCCAACCAAATGATTGTCGCTGAGTAGTGGAATAGACGATGGAACCAACTATATGCCGCGCTGGAAAAAAAAAAAAAAAGAAAAAAGGACTATCATAGGATTATTGATCAATCAATTACTCAAACCGTGCAATTTTGAGATTTATTTTTACTATTATTTACCGACTATGGTAATAAACAGTAAGGGAAAGTATTATCAAATTCCAGTTTTGAAATCCTCAGATTAAATATATCCAAGTTTCGCAAAATGGGGTGTGTGCGTGGACAATATAGCTCAGAAACGAACAGTCGTGAGAACATGAAATTACACATCGAAAGCGTATATATGCCTAGCGTGTGACAGCAACATTTTCGATAAAGTGCCACTCCATAGAATGGATTTTTTACAATTTTTTTTTTTCGTTTTTCTCAAAGATGGCTAGAATGATTTTTTATTAAACTCAGTATATCCATGCACAATTGAATGTACTTTATCGAACGGATCTTGTGATAGTTTAACAGAGGTTAAATTATGAATATTAAAAAACCTTATTCCAAGGTACATTTGATTTTACTTATTTGAAACAAATAAACAGTTATTATTGTTGGAATTAATAAAAAAATAAAATATTTTGAAGAAAATTTAAAAAAAAGAAAGTTGGAAACAAAATATGTCGTCGCCTATATATCCCAGCCTTATAATATTATCAATACTAAATAAATTGTATACAAATACTTCATTAAAAAAAAATGCACGAACTTGGATGCTTATTCCACATAGTTTCGTACACTTTTGCTTATTGTAGGCAATGTATATAATTAGTGTACTAATGTTTAATGGAAATCCACCAGGTATCATCAAGATAAAATAAATAAAAATTCAAAAACTATATAGTAAAATTTTTTAGAATAATGAACCAGATCTGGAAAGAATTTCAAATAAAATATTTTAGATTTGAAGATGTTCTACAACTTTTAAAACACTTTAGATATTTTAGCAATCTGACTTATACTATTTTTCCAGCCATCCATCACATCTTAACACTTTATATCACAAAGCAAGCGATTAAAAGAAATATTCATTAATACATACCTTTCACCCTTTTTCGTTTAATCCTCGAATTAACGAGCCAACTAAAATGTACTTATGTAAACTTTCCTTTAAAACAAATCTCAAAGAGTAAAAGACTGAAAAGGAAAATTAAAAGAGGAAAGATTCCCCTGGAGTCGAGGTAATTAAAGTAGAGACCTTCTAACAAGGCATTGTACAACTGGCCCTCCTCGAATTAGCCAAACATTTGCCCCTTAAATATTGACTTTGCTAGCTTAACTCCCCCGATTCAGGCTAGCTATAAACAATTTAGGATAAAACTCGTCCAATAGATAAAAGACTGAAATAGGATAGTATGTTTATTGTTATATAGTAATGAGGATTTTATTCTTAGCAAGGATTTTTCTCTTATTAAATTTAAATATAAAAGCCATATTATTCATATCACTTTAATGAAAAAAATACATCCTTCCCACTTTCTGAACCTTTATTATAATGGAACGTTTCGAGCTATAACAACTCATCTTCCCTATTATTCAACCAATACAAAAAAAAAAAAAATACTTCCTATTTATTGCTATGTCTATTTCCACGTTTGTGATTTATGATTTTACTCAGAATTTAAGTTCTTGTCTTGTTTTGTTTTTTCAGCCCTGATGAAGATTTGAAATTCAGGTAGAAACGTCAGCAAAAATAAATAATTTTTATTGATTTGTGTATCATTACTGACCGCACCCCCGACCATCTTTTCTACATAAATTATATAAAGCTATAATCTTTTGATAAATAATAAAATTTGCTAATAAAAACATTACAATCTCATTTGTAACAATTATTATAAATCCCACCTTCAAAAATATTTACGATTATTTTGACAGTATGCTACGAATTCGAATCTTTATTATGAATATCTAACCAATACATAGCATATGGGAACCAATAACTGATAATATCTTTATGATAATAGTCAAGTGTTTACACATTTATTAGCTTATTATATAGTACAAATAAAAGAACATAACAATGTTGTGAAATTTTATATTATTATTCTTCAATGTAAATGATAATTTTAATTAATTTATTTCTTAACTACTAAATGTTCAATTGGAATTAATTATTAATACCTTTACAATAACGTTTTTCTGTATTTTTTTTTAATTTTGTAAATAAATGACCACTATGTGGAATCGTAACCAACTCGTTTTATCGGGGCCGTGTCCAAATACTAATAAATACAAGTAAATAAATAATATATATAAATATACCAGCTTTTCTTCGAAACCTTGTGTCATACTACATTACAGATTTTTCCTACGCATAACTTTATGTGTTGTCTTGTTTAGCTTCAAATTCCTTTAAAGTTGAGTTTGAACTGAAAAGAATACACAAAGATAACATTTTAAACAATAAAATTATATGATCTCAATTATTATGAATTATTACATTACACGAAACGTGCTCCATTATAATAAAATTTTAAGAAGTAAGAAAGATTGAAGTTTTTCCTTGAAATAATATGATTACAATATAACATAATCGTTGAAAATAATTAACTGAAATTTAATATTCGTAAGAAAAATTGTATAAAAACCATATTTTTGTTTTAACTAATTAGTATTAAAACATAAATCACAGGAGGCCCGTCGAGGAGGAGTGATGTAAAAAAATACTAGATGAAATAGATACAGGACGAAGAGGTTAAATTTTAATAACTAGGGTATTTGTATCTACAATTTCTATGTGTATGTTTATGCTTCTTGGAAATAGTTTAAAATATTTTAACCAATTATATTTTTAAATATTTCTCTGTTTTTACATTTTTTGTTTTAGAACATGTTTTAGACAATACTTTTCATTTTATTTTTAAATATTTCGTCGTTTTTATATTTGTTAGTCCTTATTTTCCTTGTCTCTCAGTAGGTTTTTTATTATAACAAACTTTTTTTTTTTAATTAGAAACAAATATATAAATTCAAAGAAAAAAAATTCGATAAAGATAGTTCTCAATTATTTTCTGGAAATCCTTAAATAAACATGTAATGTTATGCAATTTACGAGCTGAGGTCAAAGGATTTCTCTGAAGTACCACATGCGTCCACGTCAGTAATTGCATCAAGTTTAGAAATGTATTGATGAAAGTTGTGCATTAAAATAACCATTATAATTAATTGTTTTAATTCCTTTTAACGAATTAAAAAGTTATTTAAGGTATTTTGTAGATTTTCAGGCGTTTTAGGCCCAATTTCTTTAATTTTAGAAATTCTTAATATTAAATATTTCTGTGTTTTAATTACTTCTTCAAGAATAAAAAAATTTAAATTTTTCACACACCTACCTCAAGGTCATTTTGAGAAAAATATAAAGGACTTAAAAACAAAAGAAAATATCTTATAGAACGAGTGAACTGATTTTTTTTTTATTCTTCTTTTTAATTTTTAAAGGATTTTTCTTTTAGATCCCTTCTAAAATTCATACCGCAATCAGAAAATTACGGAACATTAAACTTTGTAGACATCTTCCTAAAAGTATTTTTAAGTAGAAGAAAATGGTTGGGATGATGACGATGATGATCGGGATGATAAGATGCTGACGTCGGCGATAACACAAAATATAAAAAAAAAACTTAATTTGCACCAAAGTTTCAATCTAAATTATAAACCATCATCATATAGATAAAAAGGAAGATTTTTACGGCAGTGCTAGTTAGTTAAGGCAATTTGAAGACGTTCTCATGGAAACCATTCTTTTTAATCCTTCAAATAAATCTAAGGCCACCTTTACAGTTTTAATTTGCAACGTTCTTCAATTTAATTATTATATCTCAAATTAAGTGAAGAAGTCGATACCTCGTTACTCTGTTAAGTAGTCTTATGAACTTCTTAATGGTAAGTACGGATATAACATAACATACTTAATAAGTAACAGCAGTGGAAGAGATCATAAAAAAATCTAACACTACAACTCATCATCGGGATTATAAAGAAAAGTTCCTTTGAAAGGAAGTACTGTTTCATGAATTTTTCTGAACAAGAAGGTGATTTATTCAAGATCACGCTCAACCGCCAGGTTTTTCCCCAATTAAGGGTACCACTTTGGGGTGTGTCCCAGGAGGACTCCCAAAGAAAAATGATAAATAATTATATGCCACGGCCGATTTCGAAGCCGGTCTAAAAGTAAAACAGTACCTTACAAACTTAGTTACCCCAATCCCAAACTACAACAACAGTATATGTAAATTACTATTTGTTACTCAAGTAGCAAGTTTTTTTGTTTTCTTTTAAACGTCAACAAAGAAGCGGCTAAACTGATTTTTACCAAATTATTTTTTTTTACCGTGCCATAGAAAGCTTCAAACCAATATCGACCAATTCAAAACAATATGTCAGACTAGCGAAATGCAAGATGTCCCCGCTTATATTTCAAAAACATTAGGCTGCGACCCAAAATGTTGGGATAATATAGCGAACATTGATTGTAATCATGTTGAATGTTTAGCATTGATTGGTGGGATTGTGTTAGCAAATTAGCAAATTTGTGGATTCCGAGAAAAAAAAATGTAAAGATAGGGAAGGTAAAAATTATAAAAACAAAAATTCATATTGGTATTTTAGGGTTTCTTGAGTTGGGAAAACGAATATAATTTTTTTCCCCGCCAAGAATACAATAGTTTAACATAACACAACTATAGTATAAGCCGAATATGCATATAATAATCTGAAGAGATCGGAAATCTAGGTTTTTCCCGATTCGAATTCCTGTTTCCATTTTCCTATTTTGATCCTTTAGGAATTCAGAACTGCATAGTTTACGACATGGAGACCGAAAATTAGAACCTAGCGGTTTAATAATATTAATGCTGCATGTTAAACAAACTAATAATATGGAAGAATCAATTCAGATAAATTTTTACAAAATAAATTCCTGGAATTCAGATATACAATCCTAATTTCATATTCTTTGATGCAGTTTTCAATTAACATTCTTGATTTATAAGCAAATAAGCTTAGTAACTTTTAACAACAAAACTTTTAACAACTATAATGAAAAAAAAATGATTATTTATCCAAATAAATACTATTTCCAATATTACGAAGAATACAGTTAAAATCCTCACATTATTCCAATTTCACAAATTGTATTTTATTGGTAACTCAGTTAAACATGTCTGTTATCTTAATTAGAAATGATAAAGGACAGCCATCGTTGATAAATTAATGGGGAGTTTTCAATTTAATGTAATACATTACAAATTGAAATTGAACCTAAGCTTTGAGATTAACATTCATTAATTTAATTCAGAGTTGTTCATGGAAGCGTTAAAACAATATTGATGTAGCAATTTCATCACTGCCCACAGCGAACATCAATGTGTGGTTAGTAGAATATTCTATCCATCGCAACCATCTTAATCTGCATGTTAGAGGAACCCTTAAATTTTCAGGTATTAATGAAAATTCATCACTTTTTTTATTTCTATTTTCTTTGGACTTCTATTTTTTTCAAAATTACTGAAAGGTTAGACTGTTATCCAAATATTAGTCGTGAAGATTCACTTAAGAAAATTATTAGGAAAACCTTCCACTGAGGGAATCCATGTATTTATTCAAAACCAATTTTAACCGACTTCAGAAATTGTTTTTCGGAACCTAATCGAAATTTACATATTTTGATAGTTTCAGGCTCACTAATCGCTGAAATATCAGAGAAAACAAAATTTCAATCATTGTACCTCTTTGTTACAAGGTTTTTCATAACTTTTCCTCCGGAAATTATAACTCTGATCATTTTTTTCATTTCACTGTAAAATATTCCATTTGAAAAGATTCTCCATATAAGAGAAATGTACTTGGTATGTAGATTTTAATTATATATAAAACCATGGTATTGTTAATTTTTTTTAACGAAAGAGTAATTCTACAATATGAAAGATTAAGAGGTTAGAACATCCAAAATAATTGGTTATATTTTATTTATTTAATAAAGAACTAATGAACTTACCATCATGGAATAATTTCTAATAAATAAGAGAAATAAAAAAATCGGTAACATCTTTTACCGGTATTTTTACTAAAACATTTTTAACATATATTAACATCTTTTAATATTAAAAGATGTTTTATTGCATTAACCATGTTAAAATTTTCTTTACTAAAATATCTTAAACGATTACAAAACAAGATTTTTTTTTTTTTTTTTAACAGAAATCAAGTAAATGGAAAATTTATTGCTACAGATTTTTGTACGGCATTAGAATACTACAAAAAATAATGGCTAAGACTGAAAAAGATCCAGAAACCTGTTATTAAAATATTCAGGTATGTTATTAATTAATTAACTAATTCTTCTGATTGATTAATTTTTTATTTAATAATTATTTAAAATATATCTTTAATATTTGCAGAAAGGAAAAATCACTTATCACCTGCTGAAGTCGGTTTATAAACCACTGATGAGGCGTCCCGATTGAAGGTAGGATGACAAAAAAAATTAAAACTTTTTCACCATTTTAGTGTGAATTCATAAAGTGTGTAATATTTGATTTATACATTGTGAGTATATATATGGTAAATTATAGTAATTTTTTTTTTTTTTTTTTTTTCGGCCAAGACTCCCATTGGAGTCCTATACTGCGTAGTAAATTTCTTGTTTCTATCATTATTTACATTTTAAACCAATGTTCGTCTCGTCCAAGTTTCTTTAAGTTCAATAACAAAAAAACAACCATTTTAATAAAATTTATCAATTTAACCTTTATTATATACATCTCCACATAAATATGTTTTTAAACATAATATACAAATTATATGAATTCATTAAGTCTACCATCAAAAGCTTATAACTAATCTTAAGTTCTTTTTTAAGTTGGGAATTTCACTAAACAATTATAATTTTGCACTAGACTTCTGGATTGTAGTTTGGCTGCCCTAGAGATATATATTATACATTTTTTAAAAGTTTCTATGAGATTTTTATTTTATATATTTAGAAAATATTTTTTAAAGAAATAATCCTTACAAAATGTGTAAACTTAAATAATTTACTTCTTCGATAACAATAATTTATAAGTCTAATAGGATTTTATTATAATTTTATTGGTCGATCAATGACTATGAAAAGAATATAAAAAAATCTTAATGCTAAATAAATTATTAAAATCATTAAAGCATAATCAGTTGACTCATCTTGGTCCAGGACCTTGTAAAAATTATTTTTTAGAAGCTCAATTACCTAAACATTAAAAGCCTGAAATTAAAATTATTTTTAATAACATTCCTTGGAAGTCCTGACGTCTGTGCAAATTTCAATTATCCTAGTAATTAAATAAACATTTCATACCTATATTTGTAGGAACGTTTATTTTAATTTCCCTAATTAATAGTTTTAATTTATTTCAGCTAAAACATTTTTTATAAAAAAATTCTGTATTTTTCGAATTTCTATTTTTCGTAAGGAATACGTATTTTTTCTGTTAATGCTTATGTATACGGTTCAATTATTATGAATTTTTTTTTGTTTAGCCGAAAAATTCTGTAAATTTAAGCAGTTCTAAAAAAGAAGCTATATGGTTTATTGGCATTCCATATAATTATTATTTGAAACATCTTGAAATATTTAAATAAAATAATTTCATTCGTTAGGGGCTCAAATCGTACTTTTTTAATATACTTACAATTAAGATTCAAGGCATACGTTTAATTTTAAAAAATATTTCTAGATCTTATAAATAATATTATATTTTATTTTATCTATATATAGCTTAAATTAATTTTTTTTTATAGTGAAATAAGCATTCCAAAAACGTTTTGAGGTATTTCTGTGCCTTAGTGCCATACTCCAGATGTTAGATTCAGAGAATCTGCATTGCACCGAAAGATCGGCAGACGTACCTGGGAGTTAGGATTCCGGGGTGGTAGCTGTTTGGCCGGAGTGCCGTCTCAGACTGAGTGCGGCCCGGCAGAATGTCGCGCGCGCGCCGTCGCCTCCCGCCAACGCGGCATCAATTACTTACATTTCCACCACTTCGTAGAAATTTCTAGGGGTTGAGGTGGTGAGATCAATCGTCATATACTGGACGAATCATTAAGTAGAAAACAAAGTATGTTCAATATTGGTAAATAATATATGCCTTTGTTCAATATAATGGTTATTCTGTTTGAAGAAGAAAAACTTGGTTGAACAAGAGATATTTAAATAAGGGACGGTTCGTGCGTGCATGGTATAAGGAATAGAGTTCCAGCGGTTGGCAGCTCGGGTAAAGAAGAATTTGTCAAACGCGTTTTGGTGAGGTCGAGGGATGGTTGGAAGTCAGATGAACGGTTCCTAGTAGTAAGGGATTGAGCAAACGATTTTAAATGCATGTTTTGTATGATAAAGGTTAGGCGCTATATTGAACAGTTAAGATTACGAAGAAAAAATAAATATTGGTGTCCAAGCTAACCAGGAAAATGTTATGTGATAAGGAAACATGAATCATTACTTCTAGGCGGGAAATGAATAGAACAGTGTTTTCTACCAGTGAGTTAATAAGTAATAGCTACATTTAATTTCCATCACCTCCTCATACTGTTAGAGGGAAAAGCCTCCAAGATACGTTTCTGATCAGGATGAGGCAATTATCACTGCATGAAATAAGAAGAATTCACTACCCGACATAACTAAATGATGATACCACCAAGAGATTAAAATAATTCAAGAACTAACAAAAACAACACTAAACAATAACACTTCAACTGACATCATCATACCTAAGTATTCCTTATTTTCAATGGAGGGTACGAAAAAAAAAAAATTCAAGAGTACTTTGGCCGGAGACACATCAAATTTTTTGATGGGTCGAAGGCCTGCACCAACCCGCTGTTCCGGGAAATCGCCTCTCCACCACCACCTGGGAGATGTCCCCTTGGTAAATGTTCTTACCATGGGACGAGGTTTGGGCTCTGTAGTCTAAACCTAATACTATCACAACCAGCAAAGCGGACCCTCCCCACTGATCATAGTTTCAATGCGCATACCGCGCCTTCGATTCTGCACACACAGTGTACACTCAACAAAGCCCTTAAAATACCCATGGGTAGAAGAAGGCAGCACATTTCAACTGACATCATTGTACCTAAGTATTCCTTATTTTTAATGGAGGGTACGAAAAAAAAAATTCAAAATTAGGACTAAAATATAAGCCTTAGAATTACGAAAAGAATTGACGCAGCTATTGGACAATATATTTTACTAATAAAATAATGTAACCTACATAGATCCATTGTGAAAGCGGGATCTTATCACTTTAATATTATAATTAATATTTTCAAATCCTAAATAAATTAAATAGAGAAAATAAATCAATAAATAATAACTTGTCACTAATTTTTGGGGAAGTAATGAATCAAACAGATGTTAAGATCGATAAGATACGAAGGTTCACTGTCGAGGTATAGAAATATGACAGTCAATATGACGACAGTTATCACAGCCGCAATAGTTGGGGTACCAGTTTTCGATTTTTAACTGTTTAATCAGGTAAATGATCTAATTTAATATAGAAACAAAGTATATAAATGAAAAAAGCTACTCGTGCGGAAATCCCATTAGCATAATTTCTGATGGTCATAATACGTTTTCATTACTCATAAACTCACTATTCGTAATGAGGACCCTAACTTCTTTAGCATTTTGTTTAATAAGCCATTAAACGTATTCTATATTATGCATTTAGTCATTTAACGTGTCTTGTTTAAGATGGAAGATAAAGAATATCCCTAAATATGGACAGTTATAGATCGTTTTCCTATCATTAAATAAGAAATATAGTAGACCTTAAAACAGCTAATTATATCGGGAATTACAAATAGACAATAGAAGATTACATCAAAAAAAGTTTCATGAAGTTCCACTCCTACTTACCTACACTTAAAGGAGCAGTGAACTACAACTTGGGAAACCCAACCACAACCCGAAGACTGAAGCCCAGGTTGCTGCAGAACATTCTGTTATAAATTATAATAAAAATATAAATGTTATATTTATCAGTTCTGTTATTGTCACTCAAAATTTTATTTAATTTTTTTTCTCTTTATCTTTTTCCTAAATTAATTTTCTTTTTTTCCATTAGAAGTTAATTATTTATTTTGTTAAATCCATAAATCTCATTGTTTTTGTTATTAACTTTACTTTTATCCTTTATAAAGAATTATTATTTTAATCTATTAATTTTATCTTAATTTTTTGTTTTATTTATAACATTGTATACAGTTAGGGGCGTTTTTTTTTATATCCCCCTATAATCAATTGTCAAAAAAAAAGTTTTTTCACCGTTTAAGGCCTACCAAATAAAAAAAATAGTAGATATCAAAAGGCTATTCATTCGAGCTTATTTGGAATAGTTTCTCTATTTTATTTTATTTTTATCCATTAATAGTAAATTGAACACCTTAGAAGTAAACTATGTAAACCCCATACACAGATTTAATTACATTTATTGGTTCAAAACGACGACGTGAGAGGAACCATTCCAGAAGAAATCAATTTTTAAACTTTGAAATGTTATTATTTATTTCTTGTGTTAATAAACGAATAACTTAGTTAGAATTAGATCAATAACACAAAATTGAATTTTTCTGAATGAGCCATTCAGTAAGTTTTTCACCAGTCACCTTTCTGAAAATAGAGTTGAATTGTTCGAAATGTAACGGAATGGTCACTTAAGCAGCTCTGAAACCGAACTTCATCGGTCATGTGGGAACTTCTCCTTTTAATCCAAAAAATAATATAATTTTCCACTGATTCCGGGAAAAAACGCAACTGACGTGGCACGGATACGTATTAATGACCCTTATTCTTAAAAAAAAATCGTTGATTCTCAAAAGCTTTTAAGTAATCTCCCTTTTTTACATTAGTCAATTTTCTCTTATAAGCTTCTGACAAAAAATTAGTAAATTTATTTGTAGCTTAAAATACCAGGAAAGTATCAATGCTGCGTCAGTTCAAATTAGAAAATTAAAAACAAATTGAATAAATATTTATTTGGAATGGGATTAGTTCTAAATTTAGCCGACAGATCTTTATTGTAAATATTACACAAAAACAAAACTGATTCACTAATCATTATTTTACATCATAATGTAAGAAAACCCATCTGTAATCGTGCTAAGAATTTCTGTATTGTGAGAATTGCAAAGCTTACCCTATAAACGTTTTAATGTTATATTTATAACAATGTATGATTAAACAGTGTTACTATAGCACCTAAGTTTATTTCTAGACTATACTAGTGGAAAATTATGATTAAAGCTTTAATAATTCAACAACTTAAAAAAATGGGGAGATAGTATTACATTTTTTAAATACTATCTCATCAATATAATAATGTTATACTAAGGGAGGGGGTGGAGAAAAACAGGGAAAAGGGAGTGGGAGATTAAAACCAGTTTTAGAACCGGTCATCCACTCTATCTATTGAAGGAAAGTGAGTGGCGCCGCTGCAGTTGCTAAGGTGCTGCCTTAACCTTAACAACTGCAGCGGCGCCGGTTAGGTTCCGGCCTGAGCGGATTTATTTTAATTTTGTGGTGATCCCAAGAAATAAAAACTTGACCCCTCCACTGCACTCTGGTTAGAGTGTTTTTTACCTATAGAATAACACTAGTGTGTCTGATATGATCGAGTAGAGAGTAAAAAAAAAATAATTAATGAATTTCATTGCATACAAATAATTTGGAAAATGGTATATAAAAGTTTCGTGAAACAAAAATATTCTTTCCTTTATTACTGAGCAGCTATGGGTATTTTTTGTAATATTAAGAACGTTACTATTACCTTATAACCATTACAACAATTTATATATGTTTTAATAAATAATATATATTGGTGAAATTTAATGCTATTATTTATTTGATTCCATTTATCTGAAATCGAATTATCCATTTAATAAATCAAATTCTCTCAATATTTAGTGTTGGGCGAAAACTAATCGCGATTACTAATTACACTCGAATATAACTACGATAGTGTTGAAATTACTAATCACAATTTTAATTTCATTTCCTGGTTGAAAATTACATTAATTGGAAAGTAATTGATTTGATTTAATTTGGAAAGTAATTTAATTTAAATTACTTTTTTTCCAACTGAATATTGGTGAATCACGGTGTACTTTTGCCTTAAAACCAAGTAAAATACTGAGGTACTTATAGTATACCCATTTATACAAATTCATTTACAATATTCGATTTTTTTCTTAACTAACATGCTTCTAAACCAAATATTATTCAATGAATATAGTGCTTATTTTTAATATTAACTGAAAAAGTTTATGGTGAATGCTTGATTTCCAGTCTTCATTTTAGGAGTACTCTTAAAATATTCAGTTTTGTTTTAATTCAGACAGAAATCTAATGCTAAATCATAAATCGTGACGATATAAATGCCGTATTTGGCAGATTTTTCTAGGATAGAGTTGAATAGATTTTGATTTTCTACCAGTCGATGGCTGCAGCAATATGTCACACTCTCAGTACGGAAAAGCTATTACGACCTGGGCCCTGTTTCATAATAAAGTACAAACTAATACTATTAGTCCTGACGATTTAACTTAATACAATTACGCTGGCTTCTACAGTAGTAACTTGTACTTTAGTACTTTTTAACTCCTGTAATATCACTAATAGTCCTCCCTATTATGAAAAAATAAGTATTAGTGCAATTAACACGTTGCTTCTATACTTTTATTTTGAACTAATACTATTAGCTTTCATTATGAAACAGGGCCCAGATGAGGATACAGACTGCCTTCCAGCTTCAACATTGACAGAACTGATTCATCTGTTGTTCACCATTAGGAAACAATGACTGAGCAAAAGGTATCTCTAAATATTTCAGTTACAGTTATTATTTTTATTGGATCATGATCACTAATTAAGAACTTAGTTATCAACTCTATGTCATTCTGATTTTTTTGTGTTATAAGTGAATTGTAATATGGTAAATTAAGTTCTAAATTAATGATCATGATCCAATAAAAATAATAACTTTTATTTATAGATAATATAAGTCAGATATTGAAATAGAAAATTATTAAGAAGACTCAAGAGGCAAAACATCTCAACAAATATGAACTTCCAATGAAATATCTACAAACAAGTATTTTATGACATTTATAAAATATCTATATTTTGTTAATTTAATGTTATCATTTCAATTTTAGGATATATTTATATAAGAAATTGAATTTCGTAATTGAATAAACTACGCTTTCTTCTCTATTTCAAATATTCCTAGAATAAATTAGCAATAAAGGTAAACTTTTAAAATTAAAAATGTGTATATAATATAAATCGACGATTTCTGCCAGGATGACCGTGTCTCTAATTAACATTATTATTGTAAACACAATTAGAATAATTTCATAATATATATACGGCATTCTGGATCCCGCGGAAACAAAGACAATCCAGCAAACCATACCACTGGAAAAGAAAACGAACCAACAATAATGAACATAACTATCGTTGATGAAAGGAGCCGTTTATGCAAAAGTGCTTTATGTAGGCAGAGACGGCACCATACATAAAAATGTGTCGTAAAGAGGTACCAATTAACCAGTAAACTACAACACATCACATAAGATATTCTGCCATAGAAAAATACTTTAATCATTCAGAAAGATACTTGTAGAAAGAGATCCTTAACCAACCCGAGAATGGGGCATGAAGTTCTTATTCATGAAATGCCTGGAACCAACACTTAATGAAACATGTAACACACATTAACAGCAGATGACAAGGTAGGCTTTAGTGCATTTGAACAGGGATTTTAATATCAATTGACATTACATCTAGTAATACAATTAACAACAAACATTGTATAATCAAGTATAGCAATTTTGGTCAAGTATTTAGGAACCACAAAATATTCTCTGTCAGCTGTTTCCAAAATTATACTAACGCAACTGATTGGGACAAAAGTTTAGCTGACCGTAGTACTTGCTGATTAGGACCAGATTATCAAGAAAAAAATCAAAATATAATTAAATCTGCAAATTTTATTTATTTCAATTATTTGTAAAAATTCAGCTTTGTGTATAAACTCATGTTCATGTTTCAATTATTGATCAAACTGCTAAGGACCCAGTTGGTTAGTCATGGAGAGGAGTAAACAATAAAGAAATAGATAAATATTTATTTAAAAACCACTTTGAACTTCATTATTATTTATTTCTCCTTTAAATTAAATTGTCTGAACTATTTATATTCTGGTTTCTATACCCATAAAATATTTTTATATCATATGAAATTCGCAAAACGCCCCCTCAGGCGATGGATTTTATATGTAATGTTTAAACGATGATTCGATCAATCAACAAAGTTAGCGCCCCTTTGGGACGGATATGAAGTCCCGGACCGTCTTCCCCGGGTCGCCTGAATACATTAATTTTCTTTCTACAATTCCCAACATATAAGGAAAGTTCTCTTAGGTTTTCAAGGTTCCCTTCTAGGTTGTAAAGGTTCGATATTATAATATCTGAAAATAAACGTATGACAAAAATCTATATGTTTATGATCAAATGGTTGTATTAAATTTGATCATCAACTTTGGTTAAAAATATTATCATATATTTTTAGTTTCATTTATCTTTATATAAATTATATACAAACTTTAATACTGCAGTCGTTAAAATTTTTGAATCTCTGTAAGTTGTAACTCCATATGAAACGATGAAACGAAATCTGTCTGATATATTCAGCCTTTTTAGCATACCGGGACAGGAATTTTCTTTTTTGGATGGTGATTCAAATCGGTAAATGAAGAAATTTTAGAATAGGAAACAACAATTTTTCCCACCGAACTAAAATTTATTAATTTTTTTTTTTCACCTGCTCCAATACCATCTGGAATTCTTTCCTTTCTAATATCCGACATGCTTAACCCCCATCTTTACTTAAATCCCTTCCTTTCCACTACCTTCTCACATCCCAAACTGACTCCCTCCAATCATAACACAGTAAGTTAAGATTGGAACTGAGATTATAAGTGAAAAATTTTCTTATATATTTTATAGTGATTTCTCGTTACATAAATAAAAAATAATTTCATTTTTTTTTTTTTTTGTGGCATGTGCATAAATGTCTACACTTGTGTTTGCACATATGTGGACATATATGTTGATGGTTATATGCATTAAAGATTCTTTGAAGGATTTCGGATTGCAAGGATCTTTTTTTTTATTTATTTATTTTGTTTTTTGGCAATTGAATATTTAAAATTCTACTTTAATGAAATTACTGAAATGATTTGATATTTTATATTTTTTTAAAAATTCATTTCTTCGCATGGGGCACCCCCGTTTAGAAACCACTGAAATAGATTAGGCTGATGAAGATAACTAAAAGGTACTTTGAATTAATTGACCATTTTATTTTATTTCATGTTATTTATAATTTTTTTCTTCAATTAGAATAAGAATTTATTTACCAAATAATTCAAAACACTATCCAAAATTATAGTCTCAAAACATTTATTTCATTCACACGTCCAACGTTTCGGCCAACTCGGCCATCTTCAGGGACAATCTATTACAAAAGTTTCCATTATTTGTATGATCCTACAATCAATTCAATTATTTAACATTATAATTCACAATTCACCTTACCTC
>NW_027110173.1:139901-147030 GCF_000696795.3 Halyomorpha halys
GAATGGCCTGTATGGAGTTTTTTTAAATGGTTGGATGATATGTCTCATTGTAATTTGAGGTAAGGTGAATTGTGAATTATAATGTTAAATAATTGAATTGATTGTAGGATCATACAAATAATGGAAACTTTTGTAATAGATTGTCCCTGAAGATGGCCGAGTTGGCCGAAACGTTGGACGTGTGAATGAAATAAATGTTTTGAGACTATAATTTTGGATAGTGTTTTGAATTATTTGGTAAACAATTACCAGTCTCAAGAAAGAAATTTAAAGATTATAAATAAATAAGAATTTATGTTATTTTGTTTACTGATTTTATATTTTAGATATTACATAAACTAAGTTATTTCTATTTTTTAATTGTTGGTTAGATTTGCTTTCTTTTGTTAAAAATTTATGTTATTCTGAAGGGACCACGTTCCAAAAGAAAATTTACTTTCTATTTTATTCTTATACCACCGAAACGTCAAAGGAATAAATAAAGATTTGAAATTTTCTATACATCTAAAATCTATAGACATTCAGCCATTTACAAGAAACGATTCGTTTTAACCCTATTTTAAAAAAAATTATTTATTGAAATTTGCAACAGTGAATGAAAAATACAATGATTTCTTTCAATACATCTCGAGCTTGAATTTGGATATAAGTTATGAACTAGTGGATTTGTCCTGGAAAGGAGTTTTGATTTAAACTAAGTATATTTTGGCTCTTATCTACAACAAATACAATATTGAGGTCTTTAAGGATAATTTTCTTTTTTTAAGGAACATTAAGGATTGTTCGAAGAATTGTTTTTTTCTGTTAAATATTTAAAATTCTACTCTAATAAAATAATTTATAATTTGGTATTTCATAAACTGCTACTTCTTCAGTTTTTCGCTACGAAACCTAGGAACTACTGAAATAGGAATAAGATAATGAAGATACGTTGTATAACCCAAATTGATGGAAAATGGTTCTTTCAAAACGGTCAAGAATACTGAAGGATGTTCCTTTTAACATTCATCAATTCAATTATTATTAATGTTATGTAATAGGAAATAACTGAAAAAAGTAAAATTACTAATGGAAAAACTTTAAACAATTATTATAAATAAAATAATCCATCTGCCCATTTGGAAAGATGCTTTCGAGGGACTTAAAAACAAACCCAGAGTTATTAAGAAATGGACGGGCTAAGCCCCTGGCAGAAGCTAATTACGAAGTCGATCCGACAAGAGTCGATATGTCAAAGACCCAAAGATTCTTGAACCCTGCCCACTTCCTCTTCGCCTTAGTATTAGTTATAAGCCTCGTCGAGAAACTTAGCTAAGAAGGCTCATCTATGTAATATTCAGTCTTATCCGGACTTAATAACTTAACAAACAGAATTATTTAATATAAGTCCTTATTATATGAACCAAACGTCGGGTAATTTACAATAGTTCAAAGCTCAATTAGTTCTCAAAACTTCTATATATATTCATTTCTGAAATTATCAGTTATTTAGGATTGAAATAAGTACAATAAAATAAATATCAACCCAAAATATTTAAATTTTTTATTAATCTTCTTTTTTTTCACAAGCGCTTATTACTTTATAAAGTAGGATATAGGAAGGGTATGAGTTTATCTTACACAATGACAGTGAAAATTCTATCAAAGGACAAGCTTGTATAACAGAAACTCCTGTTACGGACGATGTTATACAAGGTTTAATGCATTTTAACCCCTCTTTTATGAAGCCCATTTAATCAGAACCCGAGCACCTATTTTATACCACATAAGTAATTTTCATTCCTCCATAAAGGATACACATTAAATATGGAGGTAGAAACTCACGATTCCAGATCTAATTTTTTTTTTTATATCTTTAATGAAATTTACAACTGTATATTATATAATATATTGAGTAAATTTGATCTTAGTTAATATGGAATGTTACAGGAGAGTAGAGCAACTACCCATTGGTAGCACTCTAATGACATTTTACATTAGCAGGTCTTCTGGCCATCTTCTTTTCAGGCGCCTCGTAGGATTGTCAGGAATGGAAGAGGACGCAAGGTTAGAAACTAGGGGGTTTTAGTGGTTAGGGAGTTTGTAATGGAAGGAGTGATGATCTAAATTTTGTAGGTCAAAAAAGACATATGTATCCAACAAAACATTTCAAACAAGATCCCCATCCCTAGAATAATGTTTTAATCTTTTTTTTAGTAAAAAATCGTATGATTGTTGTTTTCGGACTTCACAGCCTAAGTGACAATATGTAAATAATTCTATTGTTTAATTTTCGTTTTATTTTTATATTAACATTATTATAAGAGAATTTAAAATTAACTCTGAATAACGTACAAAATCATTTCCCGTTCTCCCCCCACCACGAGTGTTCGTTACATAGAAGTTTCACAGGCTGTCAAAAAGCTGCACATAATAGCAGCTAAACCTTTTTTTGGTTATCAACTTTTCAACTCCAAAATAGATTATAAGTAAATTACCTAATTTCAGTGACTTCTCCTTAATTATTATTTAAATGGTATATAAATTAATTAAATTATCTGAGAAAATTGGAATTAGGTAAGACAGATAAAAACCAAGAACGAAGTGAACGCCGTGGCTATTTGGATGATAATGACTTTATTTTAATCAACTGATGGTTTCATCTTACTTTTAAAGAGTAACACATGAATCGTAAAATTATTACAATGTTTATTAAGTCCCTATTTGAGTACACTACTCATAACATAAATATATAATTTAAATAATAATTTATGAAAAGTATATATAAATGAGCATTATGAAAGCTTGTTGATTTTAACGCTGGTCATAAATTTTTAATTTTACTGACGAAATTCCGGCATTCATCACCAAAAGTGTGCATTAATTTATCCTATTATTATCGGGCTCATCAATGATGCCCTACGAACAATGCTCATCACTTAGCCTAAGGTTGAATGAATAACGCGACTTTCGATATTTCTCTAGTGTTCTACTAGCCTGCGATATTTAGCTTTCCTTTTTTAGCAATGACAGAAACCATGAGGCTTCGTTGATGGCTTTGGCCAGTAGTTGAAGAATAATATATACCTATATATAATATTGGTCATATTTAAAACTTAATGTGATGAAGATCCAATCTATAATTTGAAAACGAGGGAAGATTAGTTGCTGGATCATAAAATAAACGCAATTAGGAGCTAATGTTGAAGTGAAATAGCAAGTTTCTAGAAGGAGCTCCTGTGATAGGTAGGGCGTGATAAATAGATGTGGGCGAACTTGTTAATTATGTAAGATGATAATTTGAATTGATAATCTGAAACTATCAGTTACTAATAATAGTAGCTACATTTAGCAATATTTGAATAATAAAACGTTCCTAATTTTTGTTTAATATGTTTATGCAATACTATCAGGAATAAATAACACTGTTACGTTATTTCTTTACAAATAAAAAAACAAATTCAGGAAATTAAATTAAAAGGTAAAATAAACTTCATATAGCTGAAGAAAATTTATTTATAAGCATCCTATTTTTTTACTTTTTTTCATCTTTATAAAAGTATGTTAATTTTGATTTTTTTATGAGGTAAATAATATTTAAATATAATTAAATTTAAATATATAATATTTGCTGGAATTTAGAATGATTCTTATTACTTTTGTCGAGGTGTGTGTAATTAGCCAGGGCTCTAATTTAAGAGATGGGGTACTATAACTTCAGAAGGCAATATTAATATGGATAAGGTAAACTGGATAGGAGCTGAATTGACAGAAACGATAGGTTTTACGGAGTATGTACTGTAAAACCCAGCAGGAGGGATACTTCACTCCATAGGATATTTGATTAGAACCGTAATGTAAGGGGAAACAAGTCCAAAGGGTACTTGCTTTAGGTTCTCGCTGGAACGGATACTTCTCTTTGTAAGATATTCGTTTACAGTCGACAGGTATTAACAATAAATTTTTACGAAAAGGCTAATGCGGCTTAACAGTATTTGTACCAAGTTAGTTTATTCATTAATTTAATACCAGATCAGCCTGGTGGGCCTTACATGTTCGATGTAAGAAGAACACTTTTTTTTAAGAATTGATTTGGGTGAGGAGGGATATAGTCTCATACAAAAGACACCCCTAACTATATACAACATTATAAATTCATAAAAAATTAAGATATAATAAATAGATTAAAATAATAATTCTCAATAAAAGATAAAAGTAAAGTTAATAATATTAATGGATTTAACAAAATAAATTATTGACTTCTAGTGGGAAAAAAGGAAACTTAATTTAAGAAAAAGATAAAGAGAAAAAAAAATTAATAAAATTTTAGAGTAACAATAACAGAACTGATAAATATAGAACTTATAACAGAATGTTCTGCAGCAGCTTGGGCTTCAGTCTTCGAGTTGAGGTTGGGTTTCCCAAGTTGTAGGTCACTGCTCCTGTAACTGTCAGTAACTGGAAGTGGAATTTCTTGAACTTTTTTTTATGCAATTCTCTATTCTCTCTGTTTGTAATTCCCAATGCAATTCTTACAACTTTATTTTGAAAGGGTTGTAATTCTTTTTTTTTACGTATAGGATGCCGCTCCCAGACTACATAGACAGTGGCCTGAGAATTATTTTAAAAATAAGAATAGCTCTTTCTGGTTTTAATTTGGATTTTCTATTCAGGATAGGATATAGCATTGCTAACCTTGCGTAGGTTTGAGTTAGTTTGATGTTGATGTGGTGGTCCAGGTAATGCGGTGATCAAGAAGTTAATCTATGATGAATATAACTAAGAGGAAAGACCTTAAGGAAGCAGATAGAGATAAGAACACATTATTGTCCAAAAGATAGGTTGAATATCCTGATCGACTAACTATTGTTTTTATTCACTAAATCCCAAAGGAGGTGAATCCTTGTCCAAGAAATGCAACATATAAGACAATAGTTTCTATAAAATTCTATTGTAATATTTATGGATTCTCTTAATACATTTAGGAATATTACATGTGTGAAATTCAATTATTTACATGTTATTAACATTATAAACTTGATCATTCTTAACTTTTTTATTGTCACATATTTTTTTTTTACAACCAACCATACTTATTTATTACAACCAAACTAAGAAATTTATGTATTTATACTTTCTATTATAAGGTATAAAAACATAAAATGAATTTTTTTTTAGAGCACTTGGCCAGTAATTTTTTTCTTTAAATAAACTTACACTAGCTATAACTGTATATGTGTGTATACATTTCTGCAAACTTTACTCTGCTTTTGTCAGACTAAGATTGTAAGATAATTATGAAAATATAAATTCAAATATTTCTTTAAAAGTAATTATTTCTTTAATCGACATTCAAATTAAAATATTCGCCCGAGAACAGGTCAACAAAGTAATTCGTCTTCCTGAACTGAGATTCAAAACACCCGAGAACATTCTTTCCTCTCCCTCTTCTAAATGCTAGGAAATGACAGAATAGCAAACTGTTGAGATAGGGGGCCTTCAAGGCAGTGGTGCCAGGTCAGTCGTGAAATATTATCCAGGCATAGGATCATTAAATATCCTTAAAACAGCTGAGATGCGTTTTTTTTTTTATTTCCTAGGCCAAGAGGGGGAGGGGGTGGGGAGAAGGCGAAGAGTAAATGGAGTCGGTGTCATCTATCATCCCTTATTATTATTATTTATCCATCACGGCGTGCGCGCTGATGACAAAATATATTTTGGTTAGTCCAGCCAGATCAGTTTTTCACTCCAGAAAACAACAGATTAAAATATATGTTTATTAATTCAGATTTGAGTTTACATTTATTTACAATATGGAAAGGATACATGATAAGATATTTGAAATGTATATCGGCAATTACTGATTTTAAATTATCCCAAGAGAATAATAACAAAAATGATTACGCGATGATATACCTATAAGAAAACTGTACATGAATCATTAATTGTAAATTGATTTATTAGCAGTAGTTTGATGATGGATATGTAACATCGAACTCCTGCTGCACATCTGTATTGCTTATAAGGCAGGGAAAGGTGGAAATAAATAAATAAATAAAATACGCGATGATATTATTCCCTTGATGAGGATTAAAAAAATGATAAATGGAATGATTACACGAGTTATTTCATTTTATTTTTCAAATTTTATTAATTTAAAAAGTTGCATCCAATAAGGTCCGATCAGATATCATCTATTGGTCGGTGCCAAAATAACAAATAAAAATGATAAACATAAGTGAAATGTAATTATTATAATGTAGACTTTTAGGGCTATACAATTTTAAAGCCAATATAAATTGATTTCAAGTAATACAACTAATAATTTAATTAAAACCTACTAAAATGAACAGAAAGTAAAAAATAATAATAATAAAAGTAACTCAAAGGACTTTGAAGAGAATAATAAAGAAGCAAATTTACAATTAGTGAATAAATATAATAATGAGAATAAAACAAGATATAGAATATGATAAAAATAAGGACGCAATAATATCTAAATAAATAATAGTTATTACTAAGAACACATACATTGGTGATTCTAATCGTAATATAATGAATAATTATTCAGAGTTAAGAAAAAATACCTGAATCAAAATCAGTTATTGGGAATCATAGAGGTAAGAAAGCACCCAATTAAATATTTCTTAACAAAAGCTATTATTATTAATAACATTTAATAACTATAATTATAAACAATCTTTAATGGATCGTTATAAACTTTATCTTTATTTCTTGAGGCTATCTTGGATAGCATTTGGTTCTGAGGTTCGACCCAACTAGTAGATTTGAGACTACAGTTCTCTTGATTACAGAACAACCCATATTTAAATAGTCTGTCACTGTCGAAAGCGCCACCTTCAAGTTGACATCCCATCGAATGCCGGATTTGTCTTACATTAGTTTGTCTTACAAATTTAGGTATAACATTATAATGAGAAGACAGTCAACCGTAATATATCTGAGGAGATGGTTGGGGGCTGCGGTCAAAGAATATACAAGTATGCAGAGTCATATAATGCAAAGAGAGAACGAAATATGAATATTTTAATTTGATAATAATAATTCAATTTTTAAGTTATAATTATTAAATTAAAATATTCACATTTCGTCGTTTCTTTGTATTATATAACTTTATACTTTTATTTCC